>NC_045788.1:48587363-48819622 GCF_009873245.2 Balaenoptera musculus
GGTGAGCAGCTTTTCATGTGCTTCTTGGCCATCTGTATGTCTTCTTTGGAGAAATGTCTATTTAGGTCTTCTGCCCGTTTTTGGACTGGGTTGTTTGCTTTTTTAATATTGAGCTGCATGAGCTGTTTATATATTTTGGAGATTAATCCTTTGTCCGTTGATTCGTTTGCAAATATTTTCTCCCATTCTCAGGGTTGCCTTTTCGTCTTGTTTGTAGTTTCCTTTGCTGTGCAAAAGCTTTTAAGTTTCATTAGGTCCCATTTGTTTATTTTTGTTTTTATTTCCGTTACTCTAGGAGGTGAATCAAAAAAGATCTTGCTGTGATTTATGTCAAAGAGTGTTCTGCCTATGTTTTCCTCTAAGAGTTTTATAGTGCCCTGTCTTACATTTAGGTCTCTAATCCATTTTGAGTTTATTTTTATTCACACACACACACACTGTATTTTATTTTTACAAGACATAAATAGACTGACACCAAGCATTGTACATGGATGACCACAACAAAAGCAACAATGATTGCAATTACCAAACATGAAACACACTCATACTATGTCATAATATTGACATTCAGTCCAGTAATCCTCCACTGTAACAGCTCCTTTACTTTGCAGTGAAAATTGATTTGTATATTCTTTGCCTCTGAGTCCTTGTGGGATTTTTTTTTTTTTAAATTCAGACAGAAAGTCACAAAAATTATACTCATCCTCATCAGTTCACTCAGTCCCATGTAATTAATTTTTTTTTCATCTTGATCTTTTGTTAGCACTTTTATGAGTTCATCAGTTTTTCATTAGAGTTCTGAAAATGCTTATTCATTCAGTTCAGCAGTACAGTCAGTTACCAGAAACCTGTACTTGTCAGAGTCTTTTCCATGAATTTCTTGAAGATGAAACCCTTTTATAGGAACATATTTGCAAAATCATCAGAGTACACCCAGAACTGTCTGTAAATGACAAAAGACTTAAAAATGACCACGGTTAAAGATTTGATGAAAGTTCATAATAATGCAGTTGACAAGAAAATTAGTTATTTCTGAGATATACATTTTAAAGTAATAACTAGGATTATTACTTATAACATTATACCAGAACATATAAGATTTTTAGAAATTTCATGTAATGTCTGAAACATTTATATTAACATATTTCCATACATATTTCCATACAAATACAAATATAAGATTTTTAGAAATTTCATGTAATGTCTGAAACATTTATATTAACATATTTCCATACATATTTCCATACAAATACAAATATAAGATTTTTAGAAATTTCATGTAATGTCTGAAACATTTATATTAACATATTTCCATACAAATAACCCAATGAAAGTTTAGTATTAGTTGTTTTGTTTGTTTTTTTATACTGCAGGTTCTTATTAGGCATCAGTTTCATACACATCAGTGTATACATGTCAATCCCAATTGCCCAATCCAGCACACCACCATCCCCACCTCACCGCAGTTTTCCCCCCTTGGTGTCCATATGACCATTCTCTACATTTGTGTCTCAACTTCTGCCCTGCAAACTGGCTCATCTGTACCATTTTTCTAGGTTCCGCATACATGCATTAATATACGATATTTGTTTTTCTCTTTCTGACTTACTTCACTCTGTATGACAGTCTCTAGATCCATCCATGTCTCAACAAATGACTCAATTTCGTTCCTTTTTATGGCTGAGTAATATTCCATTGTATATATGTACCACAACTTCTTTATCCATTCGTCTGTTGATGGGCATTTAGGTTGCTTCCATGACCTGGCTATTGTAAATAGTGCTGCAATGAACATTCGGGTGCATGTGTCTTTTTGAATTACGGTTTTCTCTGGGTATATGCCCAGTAGTGGGATTGCTGGGTCATATGGTAATTCTATTTTTAGTTTTTTAAGGAACCTCCATACTGTTCTCCATAGTGGCTGTATCAATTTACATTCCCACCAACAGTGCAAGAGGGTTCCCTTTTCTCCACACCCTCTCCAGCATTTGTTGTTTGTAGATTTTCTGATGATGCCCATTCTAACAGGAGTGAGGTGATACCTCATTGTAGTTTTGATTTGCATTTCTCTAATAATTAGTGATGTTGAGCATCTTTTCATGTGCTTCGTGGCCATCTGTATGTCTTCTTTGGAGAAATGTCTATTTAGGTCTTCTGCCCATTTTTGGATTGGGGTGTTTGTTTCTTTGATATTGAGCTGAATGAGCTGTTTATATATTTTGGAGATTAATCCTTTGTCCGTTGATTCATTTGCAAATATTTTCTCCCATTCTGAGGGTTGTCTTTTCGTCTTGTTTATGGTTTCCTTTGCTGTGCAAAAGCTTTGAAGTTTCATTAGGTCCCATTTGTTTATTTTTGTTTTTATTTCCGTTACTCTAGGAGGTGAATCAAAAAAGATCTTGCTGTGATTTATGTCAAAGAGTGTTCTGCCTATGTTTTCCTCTAAGAGTTTTATAGTGCCCTGTCTTACATTTAGGTCTCTAATCCATTTTGAGTTTATTTTTGTGTATGGTCCTAGGGAGTGTTCTAATTTCATTCTTTTTTTTTTTTTTTTTTAAAGAATGAATTCTTTTTTTTTTTTTTTTTTTTAATTTTTATTTATTCATTTATTTATTTATGGCTGTGTTGGGTCTTCTTTTCTGTGTGTGGGCTTTCTCTAGTTGTGGCAAGTGGGGGCCACTCTTCATCGCGGTGCGCGGGCCTCTCACTATCGCGGTCTCTCTTGTTGCGGAGCACAGGCTCCAGACGCGCAGGCTCAGTAATTGTGGCTCACGGGCCTAGTTGCTCCGCGGCATGTGGGATCTTCCCAGACCAGGGTTCGAACCCGTGTCCCCTGCATTGGCAGGCAGGCTCTCAACCACTGCGCCACCAGGGAAGCCCTAATTTCATTCTTTTACATGTAGCCCTCCAGTTTTCCCAGCACCACTTATTGAAGAGACTGTCTTTTCTCCATCGTATATCCTTGCCTCCTTTGTCATAGATTAGTTGACCATAGGTGCTTGGGTTTATCTCTGGGCTTTCTATCCTGTTCCACTGATCTATATTTCTGTTTTTGTGCCAGTACCATATTGTCTTGATTACTGTAGCTTTGTAGTATAGTCTGTATTCAGGGAGTCTGATTCCTCCCACTCCATTTTTTTCCCTCAAGACTGCTTTGGCTATTCGGGGTCTTTTGTGTCTCCATACAAATTTTAAGATTTTTTGTTCTAGTTCCGTAAAAAATGCCATTGGTAATTTGATAGGGATTGCATTGAATCTGTCGATTGCTTTGGGTAGTATAGTCATTTTCATAATATTGATTCTTCCAATCCAAGAACATGGTATATCTCTCCATCTGTTGGTATCATCTTTAATTTCTTTCATCAGTGTCTTATAGTTTTCTGCATACAGGTCTTTTGTCTCCCTAGGTAGGTTTATTCCTAGGTATTTTATTCTTTTTGTTGCAGTGGTAAATGGGAGTGTTTCCTTGATTTCTCTTTCTGAGTTTTCATTGTTAGTGTATAGGAATGCAAGTGATTTCTGTGCATTAATTTTGTATCCTGCAACTTTACCAAATTCACTCATTAGCTCTAGTAGTTTTCTGGTGGCATCTTTAGGATTATCTATGTATAGTATCATGTCTTCTGCAAACAGTGACAGTTTTACTTCTTCTTTTCCAATTTGTATTCCTTTTATTTCTTTTTCTTCTCTGATTGCCATGGCTAGGACTTCTAAAACTATGTTGAATAATATTGGTGAGAGTGGACAACCTTGTCTTATTCCTGATCTTAGAGGAAATGCTTTCAGTTTTTCACCATTGAGAATGATGTTTGCTGTGGGTTTGTCATATATGGAGTTTATTATGTTGAGGTAGGTTCCCTCTACTCCCACTTTCTGGAGAGTTTTTATCATAAATAGGTGTTGAATTTTGTCAAAAGCTTTTTCTGCATCTATTGAGATGATCATATGGTTTTTCTTCTTCAGTTTGTTACTATGGTGTATCACATTGGTTGATTTGCGTATATTGAAGAATCCTTGCATCCCTGAGATAAATCCCACTTTTGTAGTGTGTGATTCTTTTAATGTGTTGTTGGATTCTGTTTGCTAGTATTTTGTTGAGGATTTTTGCATCTATATTCATCAGTGATATTGGTCTGTAATTTTCTTTTTTTGTAGTATCTTTGTCTGGTTTTGGTATCAGGGTGATGGTGGCCTCATAGAATGAGTTTGGAAGTGTTCCTTCCTCTGCAATTTTTTGGAAGAGTTTGAGAAGGATGGGTGTTAGCTCTTCTCTAAATGTTTGATAGAATTCACCTGTGAAGCCATCTGGTCCTGGACTTTTGTTTGCTGGAAGATTTTTAATCACAGTTTCAATTTCATTACTTGTGATTGGTCTGTTCATATTTTCTATTTCTTCCTGGTTCAGTCTTGGAAGGTTATACCTTTCTAAGAATTTGTCCATTTCTTCCAGGTTGTCCATTTTATTGGCATACAGTTGCTTGTAGTAGTCTCTTAGGATGCTTTGTATTTCTGCGGTGTCTGTTGTAACTTCTCCTTTTTCATCTGTAATTTTTAAGGAGCCTCCATACTGTTTTTTAAGGAGCCTCCATACTGTTCTCCATAGTGGCTATATCAATTTACATTCCCACCAACAGTGCAAGAGTGTTGCCTTTTCTCCACACCCTCTCCAGCATTTGTTGTTTGTAGATTTTCTGATGATGCCCATTCTAACTGGTGTGAGGTGATACCTCATTGTAGTTTTGATTTGCATTTCTCTAATAATTAGTGATGTTGAGCATCACTAATTTGAGTCCTCTCCCTCTTTTTCTTGATGAGTCTGGCTAATGGCTTATCAATTTTGTTTATCTTCTCAAAGAACCAGCTTTTAGTTTTATTGATCTTTGCTATTGTTTTCTTTATTTCTATTTCATTTATTTCTGCTCTGATCTTTATGATTTCTTTCCTTCTGCTAACTTTGTGTTTTGTTTGTTCTTCTTTCTCTAGTTCCTTTAGATGTAAGGTTAGATTGTTTATTTGAGATTTTTCTTGTTTCTTGAGGTAGGCTTGTATAGCTATAAACTTCCCTCTTAGAACTGGTTTTGCTGCATCTCATAGGTTTTGGATCGTCGTGTTTTCATTGTCATTTGTCTCTAGATATTTTTTGATTTCTTCTTTGATTTCTTCAGTGATCTCTTGGTTATTTAGTAACGTTTTGTTTAGCCTCCATGTGTTTGTGTTTTTTACGTTTTTTCCCTGTAATTGATTTCTAATTTCATAGCATTGTGGTCAGAAAAGATGCTTGATATGATTTCAATTTTCTTAAATTTACTGAGGCTTTATTTGTGACCCAAGATGTGATCTATCCTGGAGAATGTTCCGTGTGCACTTGAGAAGAAAGTGTAATCTGCTGGTTTTGGATGGAATGTCCTATAAATATCAATTAAATCTATCTGGTCTATTGTGTCATTTAAAGCTTGTGTTTCCTTATTAATTTTCTCTCTGGATGATCTCCATTGGTGTAAGTGAGGTGTTAAAGTCCCCCACTATTACTGTGTTACTGTCGATTTCCTCTTTTATAGCTGTTAGCAGTTGCCTTATGTATTGAGGTGCTCCTATGTTGGGTGCATATATATTTATAATTGTTATATCTTCTTCTTGGATTGATCCCTTGATCATTACGTAGTGTCCTTCCTTGTCTCTTGTAGTATTCTTTATTTTAAAGTCTATTTTATCTGATATGAGTATTGCTACTCCAGCTTTCTTTTGAGTTCCGTTTGCATGGAATATCTTTTTCCATCCCTTCACTTTCAGTCTGTATGTGTCCCTAGGTCTGAAGTGGGTCTCTTGTAGACAGCATATATATGGGTCTTGTTTTTGTATGCATTCAGCAAGCCTGTATCTTTTGGTTGGATCATTTAATACATTCACGTTTAAGGTAATTATCGATATGTATGTTCCTATGACCATTTTCTTAATTTTTGGGTGTTTGTTTTTGTAGGTCTTTTTCTTTTCTTGTGTTTCCCACTTAGAGACGTTCCTTTAGCATTTGTTGTAGAGCTGGTTTGGTGGTGCTGAATTCTCTTAGCTTTTGCTTGTCTGTAAAGCTTTTGATTTCTCCATCGAATCTGAAAGAGATCCATACTGGATAGAGTAATCTTGGTTGTAGGTTCTTCCCTTTCATCACTTTAAGCATGTCATGCCACTCCCTTCTGGCTTGTAGAGTTTCTGGTGAGAAATCAGCTGTTAACCTTATGGAAGTTCCCTTGTATGTTATTTTTCGTTTTTCCCTTGCTGCTTTCAATAATTTGTCTTTGTCTTTAAGTTTTGCCAGTTTGATTACTATGTGTCTCAGTGTGTTTCTCCTTGGGTTTATCCTGTATGGGACTCTCTGCGCTTCCTGGACTTGGGTGGCTATTTCCTTTCCCATATTAGGGAAGTTTTTGACTATAATGTTTTCAAATATTTTCTCGGGTCCTTTCTCTCTCTCTTCTCCTTCTGGGACCTCTATAATGGGAATGTTGTTGCGTTTAATGTTGTCCCAGAGGTCTCTTAGGCTGTCTTCATTTCTTTTCATTCTTTTTTCTTTATTCTGTTCCGCAGCAGTGAATTCCACCATTCTGTCTTCCAGGTCACTTATCCGTTCTTCTGCCTGAGTTATTCTGCTATTGATTCCTTCTAGTGTATTTTTCATTTCAGTTATTGTATTGTTCATCTCTGTTTGTTTGTTCTTTAATTCTTCTAGATCTTTGTAAAAGATTTCTTGCATCTTCTCAATCTTTGCCTCCATTCTTTTTCTAAGGTCCTGGATCATCTTCACTATCATTATTCTGAATTCTTTTTCTGGAAGATGGCCTATCTCCATTTCATTTAGTTCTTTTTCTGGGGTTTTATCTTGTCCCTTCATCTGGTACATAGCCCTCTGCCTTTTCATCTTGTCTGTCTTTCTGTGAATGTGGTTTTTGTTCCACAGGCTGCAGGATTGTAGTTCTTCTTGCTTCTGCTGTCTGCCCTCTGGTGGATGAGGCTATCTAAGAGGCTTGTGCAAGTTTCCTGATGGGAGGGACTTGTGGTGGGTAGAGCTGGCTGTTGCTCTGGTGGGCAGAGCTCAGTAAAACTTTAATCCACTTGTCTGCTGATCGGTGGGGCTGGGTTCCCTCCCTGTTGGTTGTTTGGCCTGAGGCAACCCAACACTGGAGCCTACCCGGGCTCTTTGGTGGGGCTAATGGCAGACTCTGGGAGGGCTCACGCCAAGGAGTACTTCCTGGAACTTCTGCTGCCAGTGTCCTTGTCCCTTGGTGAGCCACAGGTGCCCCCGCCTCTGCAGGAGACCCTCCAACACTAGCAGGTAGGTCTGGTTCAGTCTCCAATGGGGTCACTGCTCCTTCCCCTGGGTCCCGATATGCACACTACTTTGTGTATGCCCTCCAGGAGTGGAGTCTTTGTTTTCCCCCTTCCTGCCGAAGTCCCTCAGTCAAATCCCGCTAGCCTTCAAAGTCTGATTCTCTAGGAATTCCTCCTCCCGTTGCCAGGCCCCCAGGTTGGGAAGCTTGACGTGTGGCTTAGAACCTTCACTCCAGTGGGTGGACTTCTGTGGTATAAGTGTTCTCCAGTTTGTGAGTCACCCACCTGGCGGTTATGGGATTTGATTTTATTGTGATAGCGCCCCTCCTACTGTCTCATTGTGGCTTCTCCTTTGTCTTTGCATGTGGAGTATCTTTTCTGGTGAGTTCCAGTGTCTTCCTGTCGATGATTGTTCAGCAGTTAGTTGTGATTCCAGTGTTCTCGAAAGAGGGAGTGAGAGCATGGTCTTCTACTCCGCCATCTTGAACCAATCTCTATATACCCAATAATTCTTATATTCTGTGAGCTTCTTCTCTCCATCCTTCTTTACCACCTGATAATGTACAAGGCTTATAAGTAGAATTTGTCCAAGGAATGCTTTTGAAATGGGCATCAGTTGGATTGCAAATTTAATTTGGAGAGCCAGTATTGTGAAGTTTGGGTAGTCAAATGTTCTCTCCTTAATATGTGATCTGACAAATTAAATTTAAAAACACCCAATTCACCATCAGAACCCACTGACCAAGGGTAATTAGCAAAGAGCCAAGTCTTCTTTAGGTCTTGTGAAGGGACCTGCCCCTTGATCTCCTGCATCGGAGGAAGAGACCCTATGCTGTGCACGGTGCAGGAACATATAGAATCTTAGTCACTCATTTCCCCAAACCTGCTTGGATCCTGATGACCAGAGTTTGGGGAGAACAGTGGGACAGTCAATTAGCCACTAACCATGTAAGACAATTTCTGCTACCATAAATCATTCTTTGGGACACATTCTCATTTTGAACACATTGTGAGGGATTTTATTTTTGAAGCCTTCTGATTTATTTGTATGCAGGAATCCAAGCTTTTAGTGGACACTAGAAAGTTTCCAGCTTGGCACTGAAGCTAAGTGGTCAGGAGTGAGTGATTTCAACCCCAAGTATCCTGGAAAAAACCTGGAAAATGTAATCAGTCATTCATTGTTTGTTTCAACTATCTCATGTGTAAGAGAGACACATTCAAGGGTATCTTTCTAATTTCAATGAGAAATAAAAACCATGGAAAGGGAAGCCTTGTTTTTCATCCTAGATTATGTGGTAACCGAGTGTCCAAAGGCAAGTTACTTACCTCACATGGGTAAAGCGAGGGGGCCAACTAGATGAGCTTCAGGCTACCTTCTCATGCTATTGTTCTTTGATTTTACAGCTAGAAGCAACTCTTAATCATTTGGGTCAATGGGGGAAACCCTGTAGGAAATACTGCAAGCCAGTAGTCTCGGGAAAGGTAGTACTGCCTCCTAGGGGAAATTTTGGAAATCTGTGACGGTGTCTGTGGTTCACATGATTATTGTGGGCACTCATGGCATTAAATGGGTGGGAGCCTGGGCTGTTAGACATTCTGCAGTGTGTGGGACTGTCCCACCGAATGAGGCATTGTCCTGTGTCTTACATGATTCCGAAGGTCCCAGTGGACATTCATGTAAGAGAAAACCTGTTTATGATTTCTGAGCTTGAATCTATCTTCATTTTACATATTAACACAAAGCGTTTTTTTGGTATGGTTTTATATACGTTGAATTTTCCTGGGATGTAACAACTGGGTAGATTGAGGGACAGTTGTAATTTGTTTTGTCTCAAAATTTACCAGGAGTTGCTCATCATTTGGGAAAACCACATCAGCAGCAGCTCAAGACTTATGGTCTTTGAGCAGCAAACAGCACACCTATGTGAAGGTACATTTGTAGCAATTGCATTCATAGTGGTTCTACAAATGACGGCAGGCAACCGACGACTCTGTTATGTCCCCTAATGTACTTATGCCCCAGCATTAACATGCTGATATATTATCTTTATCAGAAATTACTTTTCTTTCATTTATCTTCTATACAGAGGGCATGGTGATTTTTTTTTAAAAAGTTAGTGTTTAGGAAGGTAACATTATCTCTAGTTTGCTTTGCAGAATAGTAGAAAAAGAATTGCAGTGTATTTATTATCTAAAGTTGATTTGGTATACTAGGATGGAGAATCACTATTCTAAATGTGAGAGAAGTTTGTAAACAATCTCTACTCAATTTAGTAAGGCATTTCAAAAATTTCTTGCCCCAGAGTTACCTTCCCAATCATATTTGCCTTATGCTATTATCAAAGTGACTTTGCATTCCTTGGCTATTCATCAAGTGGTTGGAGAGGGAGAGGCATATTGATTCCAAAAGTATAACCGTGTAGCTGGAGAAAATCAATAGTACAATGTCAGGGTGCAGATGGCCATCAACGAGCGACAGCATGCTGCAGGGAACATGACGGGAGTTTTCCCATTAGAGTTGTTCAGAGATGGCAATTCCTCGAGCAGTATGGAGGATTCATTTCTGCAGGACTAGAGAGAATAGGAATGGTTCCTCATAGCCTGCAACTCTGATATCCTTTTCGGTTATCTACCTTTTAAGTATATTGTAAACATACCCCCGTTCTCATTTTGTAATATCCCTAGTGTTCGGTTTTATTTCCATACCTAGAACTATTTTTGGTTAAATTGAGTAATTCCCAGCCTGAAGAGCAGTCAGACTTAGGATTTACACATTGAAAAGTGGGTTGGGACAAGATACCAGAAGATTCCATATTTGAAACATTCTCTATCAATCCCTTTGTGAGTACCCCAAATGTCGTGTGATTTGAGGTTCAGAAGAGTTTGGTTCCTTTCAGTGTGAATTTCTTTTTAACTCCGAGAGTCTATGGTCCTATCATATATAGGTATAATAGGCCAGGCTTCGGTTAGATACTCCCAGGGAGCCTACGAACAATATTGAACTTTCTAAACTTGTACCTAAGACAGCGCTGCCCAAGAGTTAAGATAATCACTACAAGTTCCTCCCCGTCTAATGTCATCCTGTCATTCACAGCCTGCCCACCCTGATTCTCTAGTACCCTCTCAGGACCAGGAAGCAAAGATTCTCCACCCTAAGAGGGTGTAAAGGAGAGAGATCCTGCTGGCGGTAGGTGAAAGGTAGAGAAGGGTTTCTCCACTCGAGAAATACGTTTCCCTCTTCCTTCCACCAAAGAAAGCCATCAGACAAATAAGTACTTTTTAAAAGTGTACTTGTGGAAGCAACCTAAGTGTCCATCTACAGATGAATGGATAAAGAAGATGTGGCACATATATACAATGGAATATTACTCAGCCATAAAAAGAAACGAAATTGAGTTATTTGTAGTGAGGTGGATGGACCTAGAGTCTGTCATACAGAGTGAAGTAAGTCAGAAAGAGAAAAACAAATACCATATGCTAACCCATATACATGGAATCTAAAAAAAAAAAAAAAAAAAGGTCATGAAGAACCTAGGGGCAAGACGGGAATAAAGACGCAGACCTACTAGAGAATGGACTTGAGCATACGGGGAGGGGGAAGGGTAGGCTGGGACAAAGTGAGAGAATGGCATGGACATATATACACTACCGAATGTAAAACCGATAGCTAGTGGGAAGCAGCCCCATAGCACAGGGAGATCAGCTCGGTGCTTTGTGACCACCTAGAGGGGTGGGATAGGGAGGGTGGGAGGCAGACGCAAGAGGGAGGAGATATGGGAACATATGTATATGTATAACTGATTCACTTTGTTATAAAGCAGAAACTAACCAAAAAAAAAAAGTGTACTTGGGCCTGGGAAGATTAAATCTAGTGGTTATTTACACCTGAACACCAATTACTCTACTCAGATAAAGAGAGGTTTTCCCATTACCATGTAGTTTAACATATTGACTAATTCCCTAACCTACTTATCAGCGAATTTGCTAATTTCCTGAATAACTTCGGACTTCCTAACTTCCTTCCTTTAGTGCCTACTAAATCAGGCACTGTGGTGAGTATCAGAGACTTAAACGGAAAGTAAGGCAGGTCTCCTGACGTTGAAGCGTCTATATTCTAATCGGGAAAGAGCTTAATAACCGGAAGATTCCACGCGGCTGGTATGTAACGCTGTAGGGTATTTATGAGGTGCTCTGGGAGCCCCGTGGGGTGAGTATGGCTCTGAGGGAGCATGGTTCTCTGGTTGCCGGGGAGGTGGGGAAACGAAGCGGGGAGGCTTTTGAGTTGCATCTTGAAGGGTGAGCTGGGCTTTCCCAGGCAGAACAAAATGGGAAAGGGGGGGTCTCAGGCAGATGAAAGGGCACGGCTGGAATGACGTATAGGCTGCTTTGGGGATTGAAGATGATGAGTCTGCAGAGGTGGACCAGGGTTGAGTGTTGAGGGAGCAGGACCTGGTTAATAGGTTGGGGGAATCTAGCAGAAAAGGACCGGATGGTTCATCTACTATAGTCGTACAGCTTTCTCTTGGTTGTCAAACCCACTCTGCCCACAAAGTCTTATTTGAGACCTTAATACATAAATAAGTGAAAGCAGTGTGCTCTGTCTGAGGAGAGAGTAGGGGACCTGAGGCTGGTCTGCCCGGGATCTCCCGCATCCCACACCTCCCCAGAGCTTTTGACTATCCTCTGAGGACCCACAGGCTGTACTGAGCGCGGGGTGGGGAAGGGTATCAGCTGCTCATCTGGGTGGTTTTCTTACTTGATAGAGGATGCAACCGAGCCCCAGACCTGAAGCTGCATATTCAGGTAATGACAGAGCAGGGACTAGAATGGAAGTCTCCTGATACCCAGTTCTAGGAGCTTTCCAATTCATTCATTCATTTATCTGAAACATTTATAAGGTGCCATCTTGATGCATCTATGTTAGATTTTAGGGACTGAAAGGTGAATAGGAAGAATACAGTTCCTTTTCTGTGGGTCTTATAGTCTAGTGGCGAGGACAGACCAGAAAAGCAACAATTATAAGAAAACAAGAAAGGAGATATTAGTTGCAGGGAGTGGGGGAAAGTGCATGGGCTGCTTTAAAGAACTGCAACCCTGAGTTCTGACGTGAGGTGTTCAGCCAGCCAGAAGGACTGTCCATAGAGAAAAGGGCATCAGGAGGTATGAGACGGAGTGGAGAGGAGCGTCCAGGAAAACAATTAGCCAGCTCTGCAGTTTCATTCAGGCCTCTGGAATCAGTCCCAGCCTGTGTGTTGCTCAGAGGAGGCTGCCTGGGGTGACCGGCCACAGGTCACAGATAACAGGCCCGATTGGTTGTTTTGAACATGTTGTATCTGTCAGCGATGCCTTGTCCATGAAGTCAGTTCCTCCTGAGTGCCAATTATCCTCTGTCTCCTAGACTCAGGAAGGAATCAGCCGTTGGATGACACCAGTGCAACTCACCACTTAGACCCAAACATGTCTTTAAGGAAGTCCTCACCAAAGACAGCATTTTGCTGAGATCGTTGTTACCCATTTCCTACTCATTTTCGTAGTCTTCTTAAAATATCTCTGTTCCATTAATAAATTCACAGCAGGGCTATACATGTTGTGTATACTGATATGGTTGCTAGTACTGCTAGTAGGTTGGGAGTGGGGTATAAGGAGAAATCACAGGACCCTAGAGAGAAGGAGAGTGTGAATTCTCTTGGAAACATTTGTGTTCTCTGCAGCACTGAATTCCAGATGCTGGTAATGAAGTATCCCCATCATCACTGTCCCCCTTGAGAAGCACGTTGCTGGATTCTGAGAAACATCTATTCAGCCCCCTGTGATCCTGCACCAATGTCCTTTTCCCAATGCTCTTGATCAGCCAAGAAAATTGTGGGTTTCTTTTTCAGGTAGTAATCCATCCATCAGGCTCTCTCTCCCTCCCACTTCGACTGTCTCTTCTACCTGAGTAACCTTGGTCACTCCATCACCTGTCAGTGAAGCCCAGGCAATTTTTACAAATGCATCTGGAAGAAAAGCAGTTTGTCTGGGAACGCCATAATTTTTCTGCCAAAGCAGGTCCCAGGTGGACAGTAAGAGCCTGTGTTTAGGGAATGGGTGGCATCTTCAATCAGGGGGTGTGTGACACTATTACTTACTGAACCTCACAGGCCTCCAGTTAAAGTTGGGTAGGAAGCAGAGAACTGGAAAGTTCCCCAACCTGCTGCACCAATATATCAACATATAAACAGGAAGGAAAAGCTGTCCTCATAGTCAGAGAAGTGACCCCCAAAATAAGTCAAGGAAGTTTATTAATTTACTTATGAAATAAGACCAGACCATCTGTTTACTCTCTTGTCTAGATCTCCCCTTTGAAAATATTTTAGAGGTTATTGGAAGGTACAGTTTTCATAACATGATGAATTCCAGTATTATATTGTCTGGTCATGCTATTGTTAATATCATCATTAGTGTACATTCATTTTATTGCTTTATCAATGATAATGAAGATGGTAATAATAATAATAAAGATCATATGGTTGCTTTCAACTGAAGAATTCACAGGGTTAGCTGTTCCTGAGTCCATCTTCTGGCCCAGATTGGTCCCTCTTCATTGCTGAGGTGGCAGGTGGGCTAGAACTGCCCTTTTTTCTGCTCATAACATTTTTATGTAGGTGACCTTGGGTTAACGTCAAAGAGAGCCTTGCAGGGGAAAAGATGTTAAAAAAGGGAAAGACACATGTGTTGGGGCATCTACCTATGGTAGGCCCGTTGTACATGGCTCCTCATCTGATGCTCAGGTAAGCTGCGAGGGAATGTTGGGGCCTCCATCAGCAGCCCCTCTTTGCTTTAGGAGAAGCCGTGAGGTGTCATAGAAGACACACAGCCTCTGGAGAGAGACCCAGAGAGTGCTTATAACAATTAAATGCGATAATGCACACAGATCACTTTGCCCAGTGCATCGCACACAGTAAGTGCTTGATAAATGGCAACTAGAATTATTACTAACTGTGGCTTTGAGCAAGTCACCCAATTCACTGACCCTTAGCTTCTCCATCTGGAAACTGGCGATGGCGATGCCTACTGTGCAGGTTGTCATGGGCCGGCACTCCTCCAGCGGGAGCTGTGGCTGTTATTACAGTTGAGGAAAAGGATATCAGAGAGCTTTACTTAGCAGTAGCTTCTGGAGTGTCTGTGCAGGAGCCTTTGCCTCGTAGATGGGATAAAAGAGATTAGAAACAAGTATTGTTGGCTGAAGGTTTTAGAGACTCAGCATTGGCAGAGAAGTCATCTAGAATCTAGACCAAGCCCTATGTGTGCTTGATTCACTTCTAAATCAAAACCTGGAAAAATTTCTGTCTAGGTTCTTAATCTTTAATCTAGAAACATCTGTTCTTTTCCACAAATCCTGTTAGAAATTGTGAGGGTGAAGAGAAAGTTCCCATTTTCTTGTTGAACCTTTCTTTATGAGACCTACTGCCCCTCGTCCAGGTGACTCTGATGACTGAGCCAAAAAAGGCTTTGTGCAGAAAGGCAAGGAGGGCAGGCACTGAAGTGACAGCCAGTCAAAGATTTTCCAGCTCATCTCTCCAGGAGTAGGCAGCGCCCCCATTTCTGAAGCAGAGGAAAGTCGCGCTGACAGAGATGACAGTCCTAAGAAGCTTCTGTGAGGGGACCAGGCCATCACTCCCTTGCCCTGAGGATTTAGTGGGCAGGACTAAAAGAGAGTGCTAAGAGAACACACTTGAGCCCTTGTGTGGCCTCCTCAGCCCATTTGACAATCACGTGGGACCAGGTTCCACTGGGACAGGCTGCGTTCTTGGCAGATGCCCAGGAGGGTGAGACCCAGAGAATCTCTCGTGGGCCTGGATCTGCTCTCACTGGAGGACCTTCCCAGAGACATGAGAAACCCCTCCTAAAAGGGGTGCCATCTTGACTTTTTTCCAAAATGGGCCAACATGCAGAGAGGGAGGACCAGAGACTCAGGATTCAGGAAGTTGTTAGAATCTTCTGGGTGTGGGGATTTGGTTACAGCTCCTAATTCTTTCTATTATAGTTCTCCTCCCTCCTGGGATACAAACACATACCACTTTCACCTCCCTCCCTCTCCTTCGCCCTTTCTACTCTCCAGCCCACAAACTCTAGAAGAGTTTGGCCTTCTGTAGAGCATAAGTATGAAGTTCGTATTCTAAGGAGTGAGTGTTGCTGCCTCCTGGTCCATGAGGATGGAAGGATGGTGTGCATGGTAAATAGTACTGGGGCACAGCTGACCAGGATGTGGGGTAACTGTTCTTCCTAGATTCTCACCTAGATGGTCCTAATGGATTGCTTCCAACTGGACAGCCCCTACCAATGCAATAGCAGTGGTGGGATTTTAGCTGACTTTTCTACAAGACAACTCCAGTGAATGGAACAGTGAATCCCTTGGATATGTTGGTGGCTTCTGGACAGAGGCATGCCCTCCAGGGAAAACACTGAGTGCTCTTGACCTGATTTATTGTGTCGAGTGCTCTCATAATTAAAACATGCTTAGAAGTGTTTGCAAAGGAGCAGGCATTTGTATCTATGTTTTATGCATAAGAGAAATTCATTGCATTGTTTATTTTCTTTACAAAGCCTCAGAGATTATAAACTGGGGTACTTGTAAATAAAGTCTCAAGATAAATAACCAAGGACTATTATTGAATTTATTACAGAATAGGAAATTCCTGAAGAGTTGATAGGATATAAAGATATATTTATGTGTGTATGTGTATACATACATATTTATGTAAATGTATACATATATTTATATGTTTTCAACTACTTTGCAAGGGACTTTGAGGGCCAGGTCTATGTAAATGGCCAGTGGTGAAGTAAAGTATGAAATGTTTGTGATGCATGCTAGCAAATCATTGCTTTTCACACACATACAGCTACCCATGGACACTCAATAAAGCACAGGCACAGACTGTGTCTAGGATGAATGCATTTCTTGGGTTGTTAAATCAAAGTTTCACTTTACTGCTTGCTGTTCTGTCTTCTCCATGCCAGCTCTACCCTTTGTATTATGGTGTTTGTCTATGCTGTACCCCAGAAATTGGTAGCTCCAATCCACAGGCTGTCAACTGGAAAGGCCGTTTATCAGCGTCCCTGCAGCTTGGGATGCCAATGCTTACACCTTCTTCAGTTCCATGTGTAAGAATAGGTTCTTCCTTCAGTTTCACTCCTCCTCCTCTGCCTACATTTTTCTTTCTCCATTATTGCTTTTGAGTTCTCCATCTCCATCTGATTGTAGCCATTTAACAAAGTTCTGCCCTTTGTTCTTTTCTCTTCATACCCCCTTTGCTTTGGTGATCTCACCCCCTTGCCAGGGCTGGTGGAATTTTCCGGGGTAGGGGCAGTGGCCTCCCTGATTCACTCGGCTGGCCATGGGCCCTTAGCACCAGCCTCTGTGACCTGGCAGTATGAGGAGGGGCACCGAGTGGGGCAGGGTGTTCAGAGCTGCTGGCTGGCACGTGCAGAGCTCCTGAGCTGCTGTGGCCAGCCAGTTAGACTCTGCACATAGTCTGCCTTTCCCCAGAGCCCCGAGGGCAGGAGCTGGTGCGAGGCATAACTCCTCTATGAGTTTCCATGAGCACTCCTGTCTCAGGCGGTTATCCTTGCTTGTTGTGCCTGACTCACCTCTAGCCCCTGTTTTAGTGCACAGAATGGAGGCTGCTTAAATATCACTTGTTCAGAGAGAGAGAGTACTTTGCACTGGTACCCTGTTTAATTTCCATGGAGCACTTACCACAATTTGTAATTCTCTTATGTACTTATTTACTTGTTTTTTGAGGGACAGCTTTTCTGTATGTTTTGCAGCACAGCTTGTTTGAAGGGGACTGTCCCTCTAGAGACGAGAGTTCCTCTTGGGCAAATGCCTTCAGAAACAAAAGTATGCTTTTTGTCCAAGGTTTATCTGGAGAAAGAGTGAGTAGGAGGTGGGTCTGAGTCTTTTACTAGGTGAGCACTGAGGGGCTTCAGAATCTGAACCAAGGCCTGCTCATTTGCACTGAGAACGAACCTAGCCTTGTTAGGTTCGAGATCTGGCCAGCAGTAGTTGCAGTAGTGATAAAAATAAGAGCAAACATTACTAAACATTTACTGTGTGCCCAGCTCTACTGAGCACTTTACATACTCGATCTTAATCTCACAAGATAGTAATGATGCTGAGGCCATCATTATTCCATTTACAGAGAATGAGTCCAGGATCTAGACAGGTTCTCAGGACTTCCCGATATTTTCCACTTGACAGAATATTTTCCATTTACAGAGAATGAGTCCAGGATCTAGACAGGTTCTCAGGACTTCCCGATATTTTCCACTTGACAGAATATTTTCCATTTACAGAGAATGAGTCCAGGATCTAGACAGGTTCTCAGGACCTCCCGATATTTTCCACTTGACAGAATACACCTAGATAATGACGTTTGTACGGATGTGGGAAGGAGGTCACGTGTAAAGGGAAGAGGCTGTTCCCAGGTAGCGGTGAGTAGCCTCGGGCCTCTGCCACCTCCTGCTGCCCTGAGGGCTGAGGGAGCAGTACCTTGGCACACCTATAATTTTTGGCAACCTGCTTGGGAAGCTCTAGGTTAAGTACATTTTTCAAGTTGCACAAGTAGTAAATGGCCGAGCAGGGCTTGAAGTGAGGTAGGTCAGCTCTGGGACTAATTGCTCTGATACTACCTGGTGCTCCTCTGCTACGTGGTGTTGGGATGTGTGTGTGGGGAGTTGAGGCATTGGACCTTTCTTTACAAATCTTTCCGCTCCCTGAGTTCTCTTTTTCACCCTAACTCATACAGGCAATCTAATCTGAACTCTTCATTGTGCATAGGAGGAAATTGAGGTCGAGAGACGTGAATGACTTGCTCCAGGGTCCTGAGCTGCTGAGGGACAGAGCTGGAACTAGATCCCAGGTGTCCTGACTTCTGACCCAGGCCCTTTGTCTCTTGCAGCTCTCATGACTATTTCACGTGTGCCTGTCTTGTTTCTTTGCATCGATCGATGCCAAGCCCTTTGTCTCGGAGTTCTTTCCTGTCTTCTGCGGCACCCTGCCATGCTGAGCCCAGGGCCGGCGGCCAGTCCCTCTCACAGCCATGCTGGGGGCTCTCGATATGCACTGTCCACCCCAGCAAGTGCTGGAGATGTGAAAGAAGCCCAGTTTCTCCTGGGTTTGCTGGAGGAAACTCATTTTCACAATCAGCAATTTGAGAAACTTGCGTATTTCTATTAAACTGCGCTCACCTTTTCTGAACTGGTAACTGACATCCTTCCTACAGGGCTGTCAATCCAGCCCCACATAGAAGAGCTACATGCACTTCACAACACCCTTCTCACTGCTGACAGGTGACAGAAAGCCGCTGAGCTTAGAAGTCAGTTTCATGACCTGGGTTACAGAAGTTTTGAGCTAGAAAAGTGCTCTCCTAATCAATGGAATAGAATGAGCTACAGGCTCTTTTGAAACCCTAACAAGAATGAGGGTTTCCTTGATTCATTCGATTCTCTCTGGCGAGTTTTTAAATTTTTTGAGGGGGTGTGTCTGCATGGAGCAACATGGTGGTAGCAGTCTCTGGAGCAGGCAGAATCGAATTTAGACTTGCCTTTTGCCGCTGACTGCTTCGTTGCCCCGGACAAGTCCCCCATCCCCCACAAGCCTCAGTTTTGTCATCTGCAAAATGAATCTGACAATGGTACTTATTTTGTAGGATTTGTTGAGAGGACTGTGCAGCTGGTGTTCAGCTAGTGCCAGGCATGTTATCAGTGCTCAGTGGCCTAGCTATTATGATTGGGCATACTACAGGAAAGCTACTATCACCTACCAGGGAGGCTGAGGGGATTAAATGAGGTAGTATATGCATGGTGCCCAGGGCACAGAATTTGCCTAATGATAATAAAAACAATAGTAATAATAATAGTAATGACTAACATTTATTGAGTGTTTACTAACTTATGTCTTGGAGACTTTACAAACATCAGGGGCAGCTGCCATCATTATTAAGATTTCAACCTACAGCTGTGTATTTGGACAATATTTTGGAGAGCTAGTCTTCAAGAAGCTTGAAGACTGCCCTGAATTTGTTCATCTTTGCATTTCCTCTCTACCCTCTCACCCACTTTGCATTTCTGCCTCTCCTGCCCCCCAGTGTGGTTAAGAGCAGTTCTCAGATATGTTTGGGGGAACAAATAAATGCAAGTTTGTAGAATGAATGAGTGATCTTAGGTCATTGAAAATAGGTTGCAGAAGGGCCAGCCCTTCTGGTGGTCACCTCTCAGGTCTGGCTTCAATTTGGGGAGGGGAAAATGGTCTGTTCTGAAAAACAAAACAAAGAAACTCACCAGACTATCTAAATAGATCCTAAATCTTTAGCGATCTTCCTCAGCATGAAAATCCAACCTGCGATGAACACTGGAATGAGGAGACTCTGCTTAAACTTTGCGAAGGTCTGCAGAACAAGCCCAGGGAGGCGGTCGGGAGCCTCGTCTGTGGGAAAGAGCTCTGTACCCCTTACCACCCCTCCAGGGATTCAGTTACCAGGGCTGACCTAATGATGGTTGAGAAGATGCTAAAGAGCAAGTGAGGATGGCAGGAAATACAAATGATCAACCCTAGTGCTGAACCATAAACTTAGAGTGCCAAGAAACATACTACTCGGTGTGAGGGTCCTTTATTGCCTTTTAGACCGTTTCATCCATTGCAATTTATTAATCCCCATCGAATGAGAAAGAGTGTTTTGCTTTAAAGATCTCAGAGGCAGCTTGCTGAAATGGAGGACCGTGCGTTTTGGAGTCCTGCAATCTTAGATTTGAGTTCTGGCTCTGCCAGTAAATATCTGCCTGCTTCTCAGGAAGTTACTTTAACCTGTGACCCCCTGGCTTCTCATCTGAGGGCAGAACTAAAATCACCCCTCCCTCCCCTGGCTTGGTGGGGATGGAGAGGAGGCGCTACACGAGAGCATTGTATGCAGTGTTCTGAACAGAAAGATTAGTTTACTGTACCTCGTGGTGGTCTGTGGTGGGGCTCTTTACTAGAGTTTTCTGTTTCTGCCTTCACTTTCTTTCACCAGGATGGTATTGTAAATCCATTATTCAAATGACATTATCTCAAAAACATTCTCATTTATTATGTGCCTTTTTTCAGCTAGAAAGAGCATCTATCCTTCTCCCTCACCCTCCCTCATCCAGCCATGCCCAGATCCTCTTCTCCGGCCCAGGCTTCCTGTCTGCCTCCACTTCAGGGCCTAGAGCCTCGTAGTCTCTTGCCTGTTCTGTACAATATGCACATAGCCAGATTCCCCACCTCTGTTCTCTCCCCACTGTGTTACTAAAATACAGATCTGGTCACGCCACTGAACTTCTCAATGACTACAGAATGATCCCTAACCTTCCTGCCCTGGCCCCCAAATCCCTCCTTCTAGAACTCACTTTGTTTAAATGAATGATCCTGGTGGACCATTTTGGTTAGGGGATGATAGTCTTTGGAGAATGGCCAGGATGAACTTGGAGGGCGATAGAAAGATATGTAGACTGCTCTGGATAAGATACGAACAAGAGTTTTAGGGCTTGACGGTGAGCAGGTGAGGGAGTAGAAGGTCAGTTTAAAGGAGGAAGGCTGCCCATCAATGGGGCTGGAGGCTGAAGTCAAGAAGAACAGAGGGTTTGTGGACATTTTCTAAAGTCAGGGAGAATTGGAGTAGCCAATTGGAGATATTCCATCGTAAGCTTGCTGTCTGCTGGGATGGACTGCATTATATCGCCTATCTCTGGCCCAGACTTTCCATAAAGTTCACTGCACATACAGCTTTACCTTGCTGTTACTTGGAGGACGGGAGGGGCTGGGTATCATCTAGTTGGATGATGAAGTGAAGAAAAGGGCAGAAGCCGATGAAACATGGAGTGGAGACAGAGACTCTACGGAAGCAGAGATTCAGAGCTGGAGGAACTAGGAGGAAGTAAGCTTCACAAGTCTCTAGGTTTATTGAGGGAAACTCTAGATTTTCTGATTGTACATTACTGGGAATCAGAACAAATTTTTCTTAAATGTTTCAGAACCACTTGACCTCAGCAAACTGGAGGGCTTAGGGGCTATGCATTGATTATAGATGTGGCAGTGACAGCTAGTTTTCCTTTTCTTTCCCACCAGTAGAACCCCTATAATACTTGGGTTGGCAATGTACCCGGTCAGAAGACTACGTTTCTCAATCTCACTTGCTGTATCTTAAGTGTTCAGGTTTTAAGCAATATAAATGGAAGTTATAGGAAAGGATTTATGAGAAAGCTTCTTTAAAAAGGGGCAGAAAGGTGGGAAATGACCTGCCTCAACTTCCTGTTTCTTTCCTGCCTTCCAAAACTCAGACAAGTTGACTGGAGCTTCAGCAGCCATCGTGGATCTTGCAGTCACCTTGAGGATGGAAGCCAGGTATCCAGAGGGTGGAGCAGAAAGGTCAAGGGGCCCGATTACCTATGACTGCAGAGCTACAGTAGCAGCCTCCCTCCAGACTTGTTTTATACAAGAGAGAAGTGAAATTATCTTTCCTTTTTAGTTTTCTGCTGTATCAATTGAACCTAATCCTAGTCTGCTAATACAGTAGCAGAATAGCAGAGTGATTCATGAGAGGGCTCTGGAGTCAGACTGCTTTCACTCTATTCCTTGCTCTGTCACCTCTTAAACAAGAGCCTTAAACCAATTACCAAAGGTTTCAGAAGCCTCCTTTTTCTCATCTGTAATATGAGGAAAATAACACCACTTACACATGGGGTTGTTGTGAAGATTGAGTAAAATAATGTGTAAAGCAATTAGAACTCTTTAAGTACACAGTAAGTGCTCAATAAATGGTAGCTGCTGCTATCATTATTATCATTACTATTATTGCCATAATTACTTATCAGGTTTAGCATTCATCTCCATTAATGGAGATGATGGGTCCTTTAGGGTAGAGACAATTTCTTATTTATTTTTGGTATTGCTCCAGGACTGGCATATGGTACGTACCCAATACAGCTTTCCCAAACCATATCTTATTAGATTGTTGCTACTATTTCTCATGAGCAGATGATAAAAATTATTGGTATTGTGTACCGGGCAGGGGACTGATACTATGCATGCTTACTGTCATTTAATCCTTACCAAAACCACCTGAGAAATGGGCTGAAAGGGTAGTTGTAGACAGTGCAAGAGCTTAGGAGTCATTCAGACCTACACTCTGTTTGAGGTTCAATTTTATTCATATTAAAAGAACTGGAAATAAACAAGTTTTATTTCTCAACTCACGTTCCGTTCATAGGAGCCTCTTGGGGCAGATTACTTTTAATAGCCAGGTGTCGCTGACACGGAGGCTTTGCTTTGTGTTTCATCCCCAGCCAGTGAACTAGAGAACCTCTATAAACTACCCTCCTTCCATCCCTCATCTTGCAACAAAGCTGTCAGTGGGAACCAGGAAGAAAAACTATTTCCCCTATCTGGTTTATACAGTCTGGTACGTACAGAAGGGTTTTAAGGTTTGGCATGGGCACGGGGTCTGGCTGTGGACTGCTGAGCTATTCCAGAGTAGATAAGACCTTTTGGACAAGGGTAAAGGTTACAGCACAGGCTGCTTCCTCTGATAAATTTCCCTCCACCTGTGATAGGGCTGTGGCAGTTGTGGTGTTGGGGCAGGAACGGTAGGAGGAGCCTGGGAAGTTTTCTTTTTTTTTTTAAATTTTATTTATTTTTGACTGCGTTGGGTCTTTGTTGCTGCACACAGGCTTTTCTCTATTTGTGGCGAGCGGGGGCTACTCTTAGTTGCGGTACGAGGGCTCCTCATTGCGGTGGCTTCTCTCGTTGCGGTGCACGGGCTCAAGGTGCGTGGGCTTCAGTAGTTGTGGCTCACGGGCTCTAGAGCACAGAGCCCAGTTTTTGTGGTGCATGGGGCTTAGTTGCTTCGCAGAATGTGGGATCTTCCCAGACCAGGGATTGAACCCGTGTTCCTTGCATTGGTAGGCGGATTCTTAACCATTGTGCCACCAGGGAAGTCCCTGGGAAGTTTTTGTAACTTTGGGTCTTGTCAAATTATAGAGAAAGTGGCTCTCTCTCTTAGATTTGTTTCATGTTATAAGCTGGTTTGCATCTCTTGGGAGATGATGCCACAAGGGCAAAAGTCTCTGAAGGATCTGCTGGCCAAATAGTTCCTGTTTCCTCTTCTTGTAGGTCATGGCTATTCCAGAAGTAGGTCCTGGTTCCTATAGTGGAGTAGTTTTTAACCCTGGCTGCATATTAGAATTCCCCGGGGAATTTTTAAAAAATGCCAGTTCCTGGGCTGTACCCCAGTCCAGCTGAATTAGAATCTCTAGGGCGTAGAGCCTGAACATCGGTATTTTAAAAAAGAAATAAACAGAAATTATAAGAAAATTTTAAAATGAGTCACAAACTGAGAGAAAATATTTGCAAAACCATATATCTAATAAAGAACTTGTATCCAAAATATATAAAGAAGTCTTAAAAGTTAATAAGAAAATGAAGACTCCAATTAAATAATGAGAAAAATATTTGAACACTTTACCAAAGAATATATTTGCATAGCAAATAAATACGTAAAAAGATGCTCAAAATATTCATAATTAGGGAAATGCAAATTGCAACCGTACTGAAATATCACTATACACCTTCTAAAATGGCAAACAAACAAAACAACCACAAAAAAACACACCTGACAATTCTTCGTGCTGGCAAGGAACAGAGCAACTGGAACTCTCATGTATAGCTGGTGAGAATCAAAAATAATATAGCCACTTCGGGAAAAGCTCTGGCAGTTTATTATAAAGTTAAACATATACTTGCCACAAAACCCAGCAAGTCCACTCCTAGGTATTTACTCAAGAGAAATGACAACTTGTGTTCACACAAAAACCTGTACACATATTTATAATGGCTTAATTCATAATGGTCCCAGACTGGATCAACCCAGTTGTCCTTCAACTAGTAAATGAATAAACTGTGGGGGGCTTCCCTGGTGGTGCAGTGGTTAATAATCTACCTGCCAACGCAGGGGACACAGGTTTGATCCCTGGTCTGGGAAGATCCCACATGCCGCGGAGCAACTAAGCCTGTGCGCCACAACTACTGAGCCCGCGTGCCACAACTACTGAAGCCGGCATGCCTAGAGCCCCTGCTCTGCAACAAGAGAAGCGACCGCAATGAGAAGCCCACGCACTGCAACAAAGAGTAGCCGCTGCTCACCGCAACTAGAAAAAGCCTGTGCGCAGCAACGAAGACCCAACAGAACCAAAAAATAAAAATAAAAAATAAAACAAATTAAAAAGAAAAAAAACAAACTGTGGAATATCCATACAGTGGGATACTACTTAGAAATAAAGTGTAACGTCTCACTGATAACATGTAACACGAATGAATCTTAGATGCATCATACTAAGTGAAAGAAACTAAACTCAAAAGGTTACATACTGAATGAGTCCATTTATATAACATTCTGGAAAAGGCAAAAGTATAGAGACAGAAGACGTCTCTGGTTGCCAGGGATTGGGGGTGGCAGGAGGGGAAAATCACAAAGAGGTAACATGAAGGAATTATTTGGGGGGTGATGGAACTCTTCTGTATCTTGATTGTACTAGAGGTTACACAATTGTATGTATTGGTCAAAACTCATAGAATTGTATATTTAAAAGGGTCAGTTTTGCTGTATGTACTTATAACTCACTAAAGCTGAGCCTCCCTCCCCCAATCCATTATTCAGAAGCAAATTCCCCAAGTAATTTAAATTCATAGTCAGGGTTGAGAGATATTGCTGGCGTAATAAATTCAAATCTAGCTTCTGTTATTTAAACTTCAGTTTCCTCATATGTAAAACTGGAGATAATAAAACCTACTTTGAAGAGATATTATGAGTTTTAAATGGGATGACGTATGGCAAGCTCCTAATATAGAGTTTCGCACAAAATAATAATAACCACTTAATAGGTGCTACGTGCCAGGTGTTGTATGGGCATTTTACAGATACCTCATTTAGTCTTTACAACAGCTCTGTGAAGTAGGTATTATTGTCACCACTTTCAGGGTGGAGAAACTGAGGCTCAGAGAAGTTATGGAACTTGCTCAGGGTCTCACAGCTGGTCAGTGGCTGAGCCAGGTTCCAAGTCTAAACTTATCGTTACTGATTACTTTACAACTCTGAAATCTTAATTTCAAGCATCCTACTCTTCAACTTCACTTCTATCTTCTAGTTCACTTTATCAGTGTTTTTACTTCAGTGATTTCCTGACCTCATTGAGAACACCAGTCTTCATCGATCCTACCACTTCTCATAAATCACCACTACCTTCATGTTCTCACTTCCCTTCTCATCCAACCTAAGTTGTGTGGTCCAGCAGTATTTCCTCTTCCTTTTCTAGTATTCCTAGCCCCATTGCTTCTTTCCCCCTCTCTCTCTGCCTGGGAAAAGCTAAATCTAGTCAATCCCAACTTTTTCTTTATTCTACTCTTGCAACCAAGCAGCAGTTATTGCTGGAGATAGGTGCAGACATGGAGAAGCAGTGGGAAGTTGGGTCCAGAGAGAAGCTATACGGAGATGATGGTGTGGGAGTGGAAAGAAGAGGGTGGAGGGGGACTTTCCTTGGTTTAATGACAAAGGGTCATAGAGTGAGAGGCCTGGTTGAAGAAACCTGATATAAAAATGCTAACTTTGGCACAGTTATTTTGGTCCTGTCCCTGGCTGGGGGCTCTAGGAGGATTCTGGCTGGCCTCAGCTGGGAGATGTCAGTTACAAAGTGTAGAGAAGTGTTATGGGTGAGCCCATGTGCAGAGAGGGGCACCCCTACTGGGACAGAAGCAGGGCTTTCTTTTGGTGCCTGGTGCCGTGGTGAAGGCACCAAGTACTGGCCAGTACCAGGGCCTTTGGTGGAGCTGGTTCAGTGATGTGCTGGTAAATGTTTAACAACTCACTCTCTGAAAACAAACAACAAACAAACAAACGAACTCTGATTTGTAGCATTTGCAAACTTCTGTGGTGTAAATACTCCCTCCACAGCCCCAGTCTAGGTTACACAGCGCCCATGAGCACGATGTCAGGGGGACAGGCTCCCAGAATGTGACTGGGCCTTGTTCTAATTTCTAAATGTAATGAAGCACCTTGAAGGACAAGATGTGGGTGATTCATTTGTGGGAATTGACATGGTTTGGGGGACTGGGCCTTAATAGGATGGGATCTAGAGGGGATTGTGCAGTCTGCATTGACCAGGCAGGACTCTGAACCGTCTGCCCTACGCCCTCTGTAGGACTCCCTGGTTACATGCCTGCCTTTTGTCTTACCACTGCTCTTCTGTTCTATGTGCTAACATTTTTAGATTTATAAATTTATGGTGAGTAAGAATCTGGCACCTTCCCCCAAATACTTTCCTTGCCAAACAAGTTTGAAAATGATTGCAATCAGGTTAATATTAATAGAATTTCAAGCATCCACAGAATTTATTCATGTGAATGATTTATTTTCATCTATAAGGAAAAAATCCTCTATTCTGCAGGAATCTCAATTATTAGGATATTCATGCATATTAGAGAATGACTTCAGGAAAAGATAGTGGTAAGACCAACAAGGATATAAGCCATGACAGGAGATAAATAAAATCGGTTCTGGAAGTATTTTCCTCATCACATTAAAACGATGTCAGATATAAACGAGTGCACTTTCTGGTTACGTTTCCCTAGTCTGTGCATCCCACATGGATGAAGACTGTTTAGTCTGGATGTACGATACTAATGCAGAACTCTTCTTGTGATGGTGTGCATTAGTACACAGGACTCCCAATGTAAGTTGGCATCTTTACTTCTCCAGAAACATTTGAAGAGGCCACAACATTCACTGCCAAGACATGAGTTGACCCACGTGATCTGCCAATCCCAAACCCAGCAAAGCCTCATGCTTTTGCAGTATAACCATCAAGAAGCAGGAAGTTTTCCTTTTCTTTCTTTTTCAAGGTGTCCATTGACCCATCCCCAGCATCTGGGAAGATACTGTGGATTCCAACTCAAGAGAAGAGGAGGAAAGAGGAAAAGGAAATAGAGCTATTTCACAAACTATCATCACCATGTAAGTCCTGGTACTTCATTAAAAAAAACAAACAAACGAGTTTTATGATTCTTTCTCAAGGAGAGAGAAGGGGCTAGCTGAGCTACTTCTGCAGAATATCAGTCTGTTGAAGTGCTGTGGCAGACGGTGCTTTGTGATTCTCACAATGGCTTTATTTCCTAACTTGGTTTCCTCCTGCTTGGAGATCACAATGCCAGTTTGAGGCTCATCAAATCCTAATCATATCAGATTTACTGACTTGTCATTTTGCTACTCTGCCTATCCAGTATTTATTATTTATATCCTGGCTATATCCACCCCCCACAAAAGGACTGACCTATCTTCTCATGAAAGGGAGACAGAATAAAAATAGAGCCATTAGGACATGACAGGGAATGAGAAGTTGGGCAATGGCTAGGCACCAGAATATTTATTTGGATTGAAAAACCAAAGAAAAAGGAAGCCACTACAATGAGCCAAAACCTAGTGCTGAACTCCCTGGTAGTCAAGGCAAAAAGGGAGCATGATGACCACTTGTCTCATCTCACCACTAAATACTCTAGGAGGGTGGGACGAACAGTAACAGGCCTGCAGGCACGCTCTCCACAGGCCTGCGTCTGCACGGGACGCTTACCTGACAATATGGATGCAACGGCTGCGATGATGAAGGACACAATGACGCCGGGTCCTGCCATCTCCTTGGCCACCAGGCCAGACACCACGTACATCCCAGTGCCCACGCAGCTGCCGACTCCGAGCGAGATGAGGTCCACGGTGGTGAGCACCTGGGCTAGCTTGGTGCCATGTGCTGTGGTGGCCCCAGTTCCCTCCAGCATGGACTCCACCGGTTTGGTGCGCAGGATCCTGGAGTGCATGGCGTACCAGGCAGCCCCCCACTGCACTCGCCGGGGGTCCAGGGAGGCGAGGAAGCCACTCATCCTGAGCGAGACGGGTTGTGGTGAAGGTCAACTGATGGCAGAGGACTGCAGAAGCCTTAGTGGATGCTTCTGGAACTCATCTAGTGACCAGGGATCTCCCTTTTAGGAAAGGTCGAGAGGGACCCAGGGCAGCCTTCTCCTGGGAATGAATGTCTGCAGGAAAAACACAAGAAAAAGGAAGATGAGACCAAGTGGGAAACAAACCATGGCTTGAAGGCATGGATGGAGGTCAGTGTACTGAACTGGTAGAACTGACCTAAACTGTGTATTTATAATGCAGGAGGGTTGGATTTCCCCCTTTGTCTTGCCTCCAGTCCTAAATGACAGTCTGTAGTTTGCACCGTGTGGCATAGTCGTTATGAAGAGGGTGGTCTGAGTCAGGGCTCTGCTACTTACGGTTCTGGGACCTTAGGAACGTTACTTCATGTCTCTGTGCTTCAGTTTCTACTGCATAGTGGGGATAATCAAGCCTCCTGCCTTATGTTGATGTGAGAATTAAATTAGTGTTTGTCTAAAAAGAGCTTAAGACAATGCCTGGCCTGTCGAAAATGCTCTTCTGTCAAACTCTAACTGCTTCTTACCTGGCTCTGCCGAGACTTGGTCTGTGATTCTTGGGCATAATCTCTGGGGACACAAATCCTCATTTGTGAGGATTTGTGAGATCTATGACTCTCAAGAGGGGCAGTGCCACCCCAAGGGATTGTCTTGGAACTTTGTTCTCAAATGAAATGAAGATGTTTTGAGAATTTTTTTGCTCTCAGAGGTTGGGTAGGGGGAGTGTTCATGGCGTTTGGTTGGTGGGCCCCAGAGATGTTAAACGTGTGGGATGGTGTCGTACCATTTTCAGATATTGGACATTCTTTTTTTTTTTTTAATTTATTTATTTTATTTTTGTCTGCGTTGGGTCTTCGTTGCTGCGCGCAGGCTTTTCTCCGGCTGTGGTGAGCGGGGGCTACTCTTCATTGTGGTGCATGGGCTTCTCATTGCAGTGGTTTCTCTTGTTGCAGAGCACGGGCTCTAGGCACGCAGGCTTCAGTAGTTGTGGCCACGGGCTTAGTTGTTCTGCGGCATGTGGGATCTTCCCGGACCAGGGATCGAACCCGTGTCCCCTGCATTGGCAGGCAGATTCTTAACCACTGTGCCACCAGGGAAGCCCTGGACATTCTTGTAGGTGAAAATTCTGCTTATGATGATCTGAACCTAAAACCTAACTCTGTTTTACATATAAGCACATGAGATTATTTTGGATGGTTTTAATAGACAAGTACCTTGACTTTTCCAGGAAGACAATTATAGAATAAATTGAAGGAAGATTGTAAATTCTTTAGTTTTGAACTTAAGTGGAGTTCATCACTGTTTTAGAAAACCAAGACACCCTTTCAGTGCTACCCATGGTGCTGCGTCACCCATTCAGCACACCTGTAACAGCCTGCCATTTGAAACTGGCACGTTTACAGTACTTTTTCATATAGTGCAAGCATCTCATGATGACAGCTGTACTTGCCTGAGTGTTTAAATACTGAAATATGTTATATACAGGCAGGTTACCCATGAATTTTGCTTTAGGATATTAAAGAGGGGTGTATCAAAACGTGTATTACAAAAAAGAGGTGCTGGGTCTGATAGATGAGAATTATTGTACTAGATGATTTCTAAAATGTTGTCAAGTTTGAAAATGCCAAGATTATATGAAGTTACTCTCTTTGGAAGCCAGAAGCTTCACAAAATTCTATAAAGAATTTTTGAAGTACATCTGGAACATTGATTCCAAGTACTGTGCTGATAAGCCTAGGACATTTACATTTACAGCAAGTTCCAGCCCATGTAATCTACCCATATTATTAATTAATACTACTTAGCACTTAATGTAACACTTGTCCACTTCTGAAAGCTTTGTAGATACAACCTAATTAGAAGAATCAGGTGAAATGTAGCAGTTTGGTTCACAGGGGTTGGGTGATGGACTTACTGGTTTAATTTCCTCCTAAATTTGACAGTGTTGCTTCATGCTGTGTGTTAATTCTTGACATCTTAGATATCAGTACATTTAGATAGTGCCGCTGTATATACCAGAGTCATTCAAAAGCCTAGAGTGCCAGCATTTTTTTTTTAAGATTTCCAGATGTGTAAGAAAATGTATACCAGGAAGGCTGCAAGAACAACTGCTCAACTTGCGCTCTTGAGCTCTTGTGGGGAAATCAATGTACATATCTATTTAATTTCAACCCAGCTAGCATGTACTGAACATCCGTTATGTGCCAGGCATGATGTTAGGCTCAGGGATGCAAAGACACGGTCCCTGCTCTCGTGGAGTTTCCAGTGGAGAACTGGAGATGATGGTCACCGAAATCACAGTGCAAGGGAGAAGGTTTTTTTTTTTTTTTTCTGAAAACCTTGTCTTTTCTTATTTTTCATATTACAAATGTATGTAGCATGGCCATTGCAGAAAAATCAGGCAGTATCAACAATAACATTCAGTGAAGATAGATAAGACAATTCAACACACAGATAGAAAAATAAAACCAGATCATTCTAGAGAGGGATAAGGGGTATGTTGTAGTGTCCCCCCAAAATTTATATGTTGAAGCTCTAATCCTCAGTACCTCAGAACATGACCTTATTTGGAAATAGAGTCGTTGCAGATGTACTGAATAATTAATTAAGATGAAGTCACATTGCAGTAGGATGGGGCCCTAACCCAATACAACTGGTGTCCTTATAAAAAGAGGAAATTTGGACACAGAGCCACACACACAGGGAGAACGAGCTGTGAAGATGAGGGCAGAGATCAGGGTGATGCATCTACAAGCTAGGGAACACCAAGAATTGCCAGCAAACCACCAGAAGCTAGGAAAGAGCCCTGGAACAGATCCTTCCTCACAGCCCTCAGAAGGAACCAACCCTGCTGACACCTTGATCGCAGACTTCCAGCCTCCAGAACTCCAGACAATAAATTTCTGTTATTTAAGCCTTGCAGTTTGTGATACTTTGTTATAGCAGCCCTAGCAAATGAATACAGGCTATAAAGGAAGTCAAACAGGGTGATGAAAGGGCGAGAGGGTCTCTGTGGTCACAGCATTGGCTCCTGAGTGACGGGAAGCAGCCAGTCATGCCAGGTGGCAGGGGAGAGTGTCTTGCAGAGCTGGGCCAGAGGGGAGACGGGGTGGCCTGCTCTGGGAACTGAGTGACACTGGGACAGTGTGACGAGGAGGATTCAGGTACCACGTGAGAGCTCTACATGAGTCAGCTAGTTAAATCTGCATTTACGGATGAGGCAGAGAAGACCGGGGAGGTCCACTAACTTCTCCAAAGTCATGGAGCCCATAAGGGCAGAGCTGGGCCTTGGCTCCACTTGCCAAGCTGTTATTCCTGGCTTTCCTGCCTGAGGGGCACAGGGTCAGACTGCTGAGGGTCTCTTCAACCAAAACAAGGGGTTCGTGTTTACTCTAAGAGCCATGAGAAGCCATGGGAGGGTTTTATTCAGGTGGGCAACATGATACGATTTACATTTTTAAAAGCTCATTGTAGCTGCTGCGCAGTTAACTGAAGACTCACGCCCAATGATGCGTCAGTGCCAGGACAGATGTATCAGTACAGAGGGGAGTGAGGTGTGGACCTGCTGCTGAGGGCAGCCATGGTTCTCCAACCTGGCTGCACAGGGGAATTACCTGGGGGTCTTTCAGGAACAATGGTGCCTGGCCTCAGCCCCAGAAATCCCAATTTAATTGGTCTGAGGTGTGGCATAGATGTAGGGATTCCTTAGATCCTTAGAGCTCCCCAGGTGATTCTAGCACAGCAGGGTTAGTTAGGGTCCACTGCCCTGTGAGTAGTGACTAAAGTGCTGGTGTAGAAAACCAGATACTGCCTGTGATGGTTAATTTTACTTGTCAGCCTGACCGGGCTAAGTGATGCCAAGTAGCTGGTAAAACATTATTTCTGGGTGTGTCTTCGAGAGAGTCTCTGGAAGAGATTAGCATCTGAATCGGTGGACTGAGTAGAGAAGATCCCCTCATCCGCATGGGTGGGCTTCATCTGATCCGCTGGGGGCCTGAATAGAACAAAAAGGCAGAGGAAGAGCGAATTCACTGATTCTGCTTGAGCTGAGATACCCATCTTCTCCTCTCCTCGGACACTGGTGCTCCTGGTTCTTGAGCTTTCAGACTCAGACCGGGACTCACACCACCTGCCCCTCCCGATTTTCAGGCCTTCCGACTCAGACTGAATGACACCGCCAGCTTTCCTGGCTCTCCAGGTTGCAGACAGCTGGTCATGGGACTTCTTCGCCTCCGTAACATGTGAGCCGATTCCTCATGTAAGAAATCCCCTCATATGTATCTGTATAAATCCTATTGGTTCTCTTTCTCTGGAGAACCCTGACTGACCCATGGCCGTTTTCCACGTGGGGTCCCAAGGCCGACAGGCACTTCCTGTTTCTCTTCCTGGGCAGGAAACTGGGCCCTTCAGCAGCAGTCTTCTGCAGGAGGGGACTGTGGATCTGGAGATACCCTTTGGGATATTTGTCCTGATCAGCCCTTCCTCAGAAACTGTCACAGAGACACTGAGAAAAGAACCAGGCTGGTTAGGGACGTGACAGTTTCAATTTGGTAGATAATTAGAAATCATGGTGAAAACATAGAGAATCAACTAGAATAAAGGTTGGAGGTGGTAGAATTCCTTCCTGGCCCCATTCCCTCCACGTAATTCCTCTGAGTGCTTGCTTTATTGGTGCAAACAGGGGCTTGGGGCATTTCCTTTCTTGGCTGGAAATTTACTGGAGAGAACAAAATGTACAAAAGAAAACATGCTTCTAAGTGACTATTGACAATATCCATATTCATTACCCCCAGATTATGTTAATCAAAGAGAGTTTTGGAAGCTTATTGCTGTTGTCTTTCCAAGATGAGCAATAAATGTGTGTTGTGCTTTCTCTAGCACTTTAATTTAAGTTTCTCAAAATACTTCACAGCTATCGCTAAGGAAGGCTTGCAGGGCCCCTGGGAGAAGGGAGTCATCATTGTGGTGTCTGGCGGCATGCTTGAGGGTTCAGTGGGCTCCAAGTATAATGACAGTAAGAGCAGGTTTGTGTGAGGATGAAAATAATTATGGCTTGGAAGTTCACCGACTAGGTAGGATTGTTGAATTAGGTTGGAGCCTGCGTTTGGAGGTGAAGAGAGGAAGGAAACGAAGGCTAATGAAACAGCCTCAAATCATTCCTGCCTGATTTTGCAAATACACTAAGGGATTACAAAAATCCCTTCCTGACACTTCCCACGAGCTGGTGTCCAGCCTTTGCTGGAACATCTGGAGCAGCAGGAACGTTGGCTGGTGGGAGCTGCCCCTTCACGTGGTTGAACAGTTAGGATTGCAACAAAATTCTTCTCATCGATGTCCCCAGGCAAAAGGAGGTTGCAGTTGAAAGTGCCAGGTTTGATGAGCCCCTCCAGGTGACTGCAGGATCTGAAGGAGCCTTCTGAGGCCCCGCCCCCAACTCCTGTACCCTGGGTCGTGTGCTAGCCCTCCTCCTCCCCAGCCCCGCTGCTTCTCCTCTGGGCTGAGCTCCTGGCTCCTGGTTAAGAACCTAATTCAGGAGCCAGGTCCCCTGGGTTCAAAGTCTGGCCCTGCACTTACTCGCTAAGAGCCTCTCCATGCTTCAGTTTTGCCATCTATAAAATGGGATAATAAGGGCACTAAGTAGCTCGCAGGGCTGGTTAGGAGCGAAGGAGTTAATGTGTGTGGAGCTTTCAGCACAGTGTCTGGCATACATGACCTCCAGGAAGCGGCAGCCTGCCGGCCTCACCCTCCTCTGGCCGATGACCAGGTCTTTTTGTCCCTGACTGCCGACACCCCCTCCCACCTCCCTAGGCAGCTCTCAGAGGGTCCTTGGCCTACTGCCCAGCCCTTACCCAGGGCTCTTCTCTGCTGAAGCTCCCCAGGATTCTATGGCTGCAGACTGTACACCCTGGTATTTCACCCCTAGGTGTTCATGCTTGCCTTGTTCATGCTTTTAGGGAAGGGCTTTCTCCTCTCCCGTGTTTTGTTATCTAAAGGGGTGTCCTCAGCCGATTTGCTTGGACCTTTGGATGTTACATCTGCTCTCATTCCTTTACACCCTTGACTTTTCTGCCCAAAATGCACACACACAAAGGTGGCTAGGGCATGGTGGATTCACCTACAGTCACCACCCTATCCCTGAAAGCACGACCTCCTTCTGACTTTCTTGCCTGTGGCTCACTCAGCCAGAGTCTTTGATGGCACATTCTCTGCTGAGGTCCTGGCTTCTGTCGCTCTTCTGTTTCTTCCAAACTTGCCAGTTATGGCTCTAAGTTCGTATCCCAACTGCAGAGTCACTTGCCTGTCGGTCACTATGATTTCACACGGGGTGGCCAGATACAGGTCAGATATATGTGAATCCCAGGGTCTGTGGCGTCCGAACAGAACACCCTAGTAAATTGAATCGAGATCTGTGTCCCGGTAAATTTCTCCTGTTGTCCCCAGTTTTGTTCTCTGTATCTGTACTGATTAAGGTTAATCTGTTTATAGGAAAGTCTTCAAGTTTTTGAAGGCAACTAACTTATCTCTTGGAGCCTTGTCTTCCCCAGACTAAACGTCTTCAATTTCTTCAGTGATCAGCAGTGTCTCACATGGTATGGCTTCTAGATCAATCACATTCTGATTTGTACTTCTTGGGCAGGCTGCAGTTTATCATGGTGACATTTTTGGACCATAACAGAGTGGTAAGGGAGATGTTTTTGATCAGTCTGGCCCTGTGTGTGTGTGTGTGTGTGCGTGCACGCATGAACCTCCTAAATCATACAATGCTGGTGCCTGACAAATTCACTCAGATGTACAACTGGCTTTAAAACCAGGGTTCCTGATTTTCAGATTGCCAATCTTCCCAGTTATGTCTTTGCTAAGTGTTTGATTGATCAAGTCCACTTGAGGTATCTCTTGATCACCTACCACGTTACTTATCAGTGTGCTAGCCCATTTACATTGTATGTGAGATCTCAGACACAGCTGGCTTTGTTTTGCTTGGAATGTTTTTTAAAGGAGAGTTTGAATCTACGACAACTGAATAGCTATGCAAAAGAGGTGGTATCATTTCGGCTTCCTTTACAAAGCTTGCTATTTCTTTTCCTGTTTCTAAAAAGTTATTGACTGCATTAATCAGCTTTTGCTGCAGTAACAAGCAATCCTAAATTTCAATATGTTAAAACAATGACATCTATCTTTTTTCTGATATATATTTTAAAATATATATTTATTTTTTAAATTGATTTACAACGTTGTATTCGTTTCAGGTGTACAGCAAAGTGATTCAGTTTTATATATATGTCACTTTCTCCTCCAACACCCAGGCAGGGAGGATATCCCCACCTGACATCATCTTCCCCTCCTTCCTCCCCCTGACCTCACGCCAGTGCTCTTCCTACTGCTTCATATTTAAGAAGGTGGACAGAGCTGCCTACATTTTCTTTGTATGATATCACAGTTATGCCAGGCTTGGGATGATCCCCGAAGGATAACAAGGCATTCACCTAGTTGTCTATGTGGTAATGTTCCTTTAAAGGAGCTGAGGGTGTTTAATGTTCCTCAAAACTTTTCCTGTCGACTTGGCTTCAGTGGGAATTTCTTCATCCTAATTTGGAGAAGCAAGAGTCTTGCAGGAGTCTAATAAACACTTTTCATTGTTAACCAGCTGGCTTCCTCAGCGTCGCTCAGCAAAATCCTTAAGTAGATAACATCCCTGCAGCTTCTCTCCCTGGATATGCTAAATAGAGTTGCCCGTATGAGAAGCTCCCTCACAAATCCATAACTGCAATTTGGATAGCTTTGTGCCTTTGGGTTTGGAGCCCATATTTGAAACTCCTTTTGTGTTCCCTATTCACTGTGTCTTAACCCATACCCAGGCCTCTTTGTACTTTGATTCAGTTATTCTGGAGATTCTTGTCTCTGAGATTCATTCCAGTGCCCCCAAAGGAAATTTCTACTATTCTAAAGAGTCTGCATTTTAAGTCAGATAATTTCAAGCAGATCCTTCAAATTTTGATAACGGCCGTTTGTATGTGATACAACAATAAACAGACAAGTGGACAGAATCTTAATTTTATCGATGTAGGTTATTATACACGCCTCATGAACTTTCGGTTCTCAGCAAAGCCTGACGCCACATACCCAACCCCTCTCTGCTCTGGGTTTGTACTGTTTTCAATACACATCATCTCCTTTAATGGGTTCAGAGCACCTACTAAATGTCTGGCATCGTGTGTGCAAGATGCAGAGACAGAAAGAGGAAGAAGATGCCCCCCTTGTTCTCGGTGCTCCCAGGCTGGCCAGGAAGACAGGCATGATGATGAAGTAAACACTGACTACCAAGATTTTACTTCTTAGCCTTTGCTTCTTTCCCTCCCCAAAGCTATCCATATTTTCATGTTCTTTTGGCACTCAGCTCATATCCCATCTGTCATTAAATGTATGTTAACCACTTGGGGCTCCTCTTCTCTGATTTCCCCCAACTCAGCATATGTTAAGTTGTGTCTTGCCACAGATTGTTATACACCTGAAGGCTTGGATCTCTTTAAAGCCCCCCAGATGGTTTTGTCTTGGAAATAAAATAAAATCCAAGTTCCTTACAATGGCCTACAGGGCCGTAAGTGACTTGGTGTCTACTTCCTCTCAGAGTTCATTGCCTGCCACCCTCCCTTTTGGTCCACTGACCTCCTCTCCGTTCTTGAAACACACTAAATTCTCTGTTGCTTCAGGGCCTTTGCACTTATTTCCCCTACCTGGAATCTCCTATCTTAGGTCTTCGCACGGCTTTCTTTTTCTCCTGATTCCGGTCTTAGCTGAAATGTCACCTCTGCAGAGAGAAGCCCTCCAGGATCATCTGGGCTAAAAGTAGCCCTGGTCTTTCAGACTCTTTCTCTTAAGTTCTGTCGTCTATCTATCTATCTATCTGTCATCTACTTATGTATTTATCCATCCATTTATTTTTGAGTAATTTATCCCTACTTGACATTTATTTAGTTATGTTTTCATTGTCTGTATCCTTTCTCTAGACTGTAAACTCCTTGAAGGTATGGATTTGTCTGTCTCGTTCTTTCTTGAATCCCCAGGGACCATAGCAGGGACTGGCAAACAGTAGGTAATCAACAATTGTTTGTAGAATGAAGATTTTTCCACAGCTAAAAAGAATATTTGGCATAAAATATTTCTTTATAAAAGATATAATTTACAATAGGAGTTGTAATAATCCGTGTTCTCTTGAGACATTTATTACAGTGTAAGATGACTTCCTTTGTTGAGTACCCTTTGTGCATAACATCAAAGAACACAAAACCTCAGAAATCATTTAATTCAAGTCTCAGATTTTACAAATGATTAAACTCATTGACTGCCTTCACAAATCCCTTTGGAAAACCAAATTATCTATATTACCTAGTTATAAATAAGTAACATTTCTGTGTTTTTGATCCTTTAATATTAATTAAGTCAAGGGAAGACTGAATTAAAAATCCACAATATTATAATATTAAAATATTTAACATTAAAACATTTACGTCTAGTTAAGGTTAGAGTTGTACATTTTGATATAGATGGTTCATGTACAATAGCTCCTTGGAGACTTCAAACAGTCTTTTACCCAATCAGAGCAGTAAATATCTCATACATTATAGAGTATGCACCATAGAAGAGAAGGTATAATTTTTAGTTTGCTTCATTGCTTTTTTTTTTTTCCTTCATCTGGGAGGAAAATAGTTGAGAACTTTGACAGCCTGGAATTTAATATGTTTTTGAAAAATGGAGATCACTTTGCCCTGTGGGTATACTGTTCATTTCTAGCTTCTGAGTCTACTTGGAAGATAGCACCCACTCAGGGTTCGTGGATCTGCAGGCCCTTGGGGTATACTCTGGATCCACAGCCCAGAGAACTCCTCTCTTTCTTTCCTGACTATCAGCATGTCTGTTCATTAGGAAATCTGAAAACTGGGAGAGCACATTTCAATGCCAACAGCACTTAACTCACAGAGGAATGCCAGATTCCATTTGGGGACTTGTAAATGAATTTCCAACCTACAAGCTATTTGACTTAAAAGTGCTTGCTTCCAAGCTGTTGAGTTAAAATTTTTGTAAACTGCAAGTTTTTGAATTCAAATGTATTCCTCATAGAGCACATTAAATAGCAACTGTTAATGCAAATACAAATATTCAGTAATATGGATCAAAGAAATGGGTCAAAGAAATGATACTTCAGTACACTGATGGTGGGAGTGTGAGCTGACATAAATGTTTTTGGAAAATAAATCTATCATGTGAAAATAATCAGGTGCAAAAGAAGTTCTGTTTTTTTTTTTCTCAAGGGCCACTGCAATATCATTTATAGTGGTAAAAATTGGAAACAATCTAAATGCCAAAAATAGGGACAGAGTTAAATGGATTATGAGGTATTCAAAGAATAAAATTTTAAGCATCCAATAAAATATTGTTCTAAAATAATATTTAATGACATAACAAATTACTCAGAATATATTAATTTAAAACAACTATAACAATAATAAAGGATAGAAACTGTACAGTGTATGATTTAATTTCATTCTCTTTTGAAGGCAGAGTGCTAAAATGTTAAAAGGAGGAATCAGTAGGTGGTAGAATTAGGAATGATTTCTATTTTCATCTTTTCTGTGGTCAGCATGTATCTTTTTTTTAATCAGGGAAAAATGTTTAATTGAAAATCAGAACAGCCTGCTCCTGTTCCTGGCAATGAAGATATATCCTCGGTTTTTGTAGTTATGTCTCCATGCATCTCCATTATGGGGAACTGTTTTAGCATCTGTTTCCCTCATGGAATTAGATTAGCCAATATTATCATTATCACTCTTCACTTTGGAGATAGAATTTTCAGAGAATTTCCAAGGAGAGCTCTGACTTGGTTACAGAATCAGCCTTACACAGCAGATTGGAATCACCAGGAGCCTGGAGTCAGGATTCTCCCAGTTGCTACACAAAGCTCAGGCCAATACAGGAAGATAGAATCTGCCCCCGAAGCAAATACCTCAGCCCTATGACCCTGGCTTCTCTTAGATTGGTTTTCTTTCTTTCCGGGTTGACTACCCCCATCCCCCAAAGGCAGCTAATTCTGATAATTTCTTGGACTGTTCTAAGAATTCGAATTATTCTCGATAGTTTCATCTTACAAAACAAACACAGGGAGATCAGCTCTGTGCTTTGTGACCACCTAGAGGGGTGGGATAGGGAGGGTGGGAGGGAGGGAGATGCAAGAGGGAAGAGATATGGGAACATATGTATATGTATAACTGATTCACTTTGTTATGAAGCAGAAACTAACACACCATTGTAAAGCAATTATACTCCAATAAAGATGTTAAAAAAACAAACAAACAAAAACCCAAAAAACAAACAAACAAGTAAAAACACCCCTCCTCCCCCAAACTGCCGTGCCCTCTTTAGGTATTGCCACACTTTAGCTATCGTCCTGCAGGCTGTCTCCACTTCTTCATATCTTGTCAGTCGTTGGCCTTCTCTGTTCTGCCTTCTGTATCTTCCCTGCCACCAAAACTGCATTGCTGAAGTCATCAGTGGCTTCCGTGTTGCTAAATCCAATGGACATATTCTAGCCCTCATCTCCCTCCCTTGGCCTGTCAGAGGCATTCAACACTGTTGTTCACATCCTCCTTCTCAAACACTCTTATTTCATCTTATAGCAGTGAGAGCCATGGGTTGAGTGTAGTGTAGTGTGCAAGCTTGATGATGACCTCCTATTAGGAATAAGCTATTGTGATTTTCTTCTTCTTCTTTAGTGTAATGGGATTTTAAAAGGAAGAATGCATCCTCTAGAAGATCCTCACTGCTGGTACATTTTTAGTCCTTAATATGGGGTCTACTATTAAATGGAATCATAGAATGATATTTGCAAGTAACCATGTATTGGTCAGTGTGAGTCAACATCAAGAAACCATTATGCCATGATGCTGGAATGTCTTGGCTGAAAGAGTGATTTAGAAGGGGAAAAGACACCCTTTCATTCAACATGAAAAAGAAATGGGAGAATCTACTTAACAAATATAAACAAGAATAAAAATATTCCTTGAGGTAGAGGATTAGATGGTTTACAAACTTTCAGGTCCATCTGGACTATTGGTCATCCGTGCACCTTGACCTGTACTTGGAACTGATGTGTCTGAGACTGTTGCCCTCTCTGAGATCTGAAGCTTGGTAGAAGGTGTAAAGTCCCTTTTCCAAGCTAGGCTGGTGGACTTGCTGCCCTGGAGCCTTTGACCTCCTCCCTTTCCCCGGAAGACGCCAGCCCAGATGTGACCTACTCTTCTCTGTCTACTCCAGAAGAGAAGGCCATGGTGTCTGGTGTTCAGAACCAGCCCCAGAAGACCCATTTCGGTATATTCTGCATCAATGAGATACATAAAGAAGTACAGTCTCTCTAGCACCAAGCGGGGTAGGGTGGGTCAAACTCTGTGTCATATTTTGACAACTGATGAGTATCCCAACAAATGAGCCTCTCTGTTCAGAGCCCAGTATTGAGAACACTTAATTGGTCTCACCTGTCATAGGCAAGGGCTGAGAGTGTAATTTCTTCCTGTCTGTGGTTTGGGTCTGACTAGGACCCCATTCTATTTAGTTAGTGAAAATCTCCAAGTAAAAAGGGATGAACTCCCTTTGGGACACATAAAAAGATTAAAACAGCCCCCTTGTTATTTTGAACTCTGGATTTCATTCTGTTGCAAATGGATATAGGGTAAAATAGACAAAAAAGAGAGTCGTTTATTGTGAGGCTAAAAACGGGGAGGTTACATGGTTATATGTCTAAAATGCAAGTCATAGTGCTTAAAAAAGAGGGTCTTCCCTCTCTGCCTTTTCTGTTCATCGCACGTCAGGTAGAAATATTTGCCCATCTCCTTCTATGTGCCAGATGCTGCCCATATCCTATCTTGGGTAACAATTCACTTATAGAATAGCACCACTTATATGACGCTTACTATGTACCAGGCACAATTGTAACTGATTTATATATATATTATTCTTACAACAGCCCTGTGAGGGAGATTTATTTTTAACCATCTCTAAATGAAAGATGAGGAAACTGAGGTACAGAACAGTTAAGGCATTTATTCAAAGTGACACAGCTACCAAGTGGCAGATATGGGATTTGAACCCAGGATTTGTATCTCCAGAGCAGTGGCCCATCTAGAGCAGCAATGTCCAGCAGAGTCCTGTGGTGATGAAGTGTTCTTTGTGATGTCCGGTATGGTAGTTATAACCTCACGTAGCTATTGGGCGCTTGAAATGTGGCTAGTGCAGCTGAAGAACTGAATTTAAAATTTTATTTAATTTTAATGATTTAAATTTAGATAGCCACATGTGGTTAGTGGCTATTATACTGGAAAACATAGGTGTAGAGTCTGTGTTTAATAACTTCCAAAAAACATCAGAAAGGTGGTGGTATCCTTTCCAGAAGAGGACAGTGAGTGTCAGTAAAGCTGAGGATTTATCCAAGGTTCTGAAGCTGGAACGTGGAAGAGCCAGGCTGCCAGCCTCTAAAACCACGTGCTGTGGTCACCAGAGATACACCCCCGCCTCTGACCCCCATCCACTCTCCTGGCTCTTCATCTCTTTCCAAACCGGATCAGAAAGCCTATCTTTCTTCCTTCACCCTTATCAAAGAGTCTCTTTTTCCCTTCCTTTATTATTAATGCCGTAACAGTAGAACAGCACTTTGAGACAGAACATCATGCTACATGTTTGGGGGATGTGGCATGGCCCTGTAGAGTTTCATTGACTAAACTGGAACAGCTTGGTAATAAGTAGTGTACTCATTCTTAACATTCTTAAGGGCTTACCTCAAACTATTATTTTGTTGTCTCTTTCTTCTTGGTTATTCCTCCTTTCAACCCACCCTAATTCTTTTACCATTGGTAACAAAATATATGCCCCCAAATCAAAACAGCCTTTGGTTAAAAGTACTAAAGTTATATCTACCTCCACCTTTGCTCTTTAATTTGAACTCCTCACCCACCAAGAAAAACACCCCAAAACAAAACAGAACAAAAACTTCTTTCGGGCTTCCCTGGTGGCGCAGTGGTTGAGAATCTGCCTGCTAATGCAGGGGACACGGGTTCGAGCCCTGGTCTGGGAAGATCCCACATGCGGCGGAGCAACTAGGCCCGTGAGCCACAACTACTGAGCCTGCACGTCTGGAGACTGTGCTCCGCAACAAGAGAGGCCGCGATAGTGAGAGGCCCACGCACCACGATGAAGAGTGGCCCACACTTGCCGCAACTAGAGAAAGCCCTCGCACAGAAACGAAGACCCAACACAGCCATAAATAAATAAATAAATAAAATTTAAAAAAAAAAAAAAGAAGCTTCTTTCGATTAGGTTCCCATTGCTAACAGTATTATTAAAGAAAAGATAGACAATCATGTATGGTTTGGGAGACTGTCATGTGTCTAAAGCATAGTTTTGAATAAACCAACTTTATGTTAACCCATGGTGAGCCAAGCACCGTGTCTTGTACCCAGTAACCTCTCAATAACTATTAACATTTCATTGATTTGCCTTCCTCTATGTTACTTTAGTGACTTAGAACTTATGCGAATAGGAAACCCCACTTTAACTATTGGGCATGAACAGACAAAACAGAACTCTATTCAACAAAGAAAGCCCAAATTCAAATACTAGTGTACCCAGGCTTCAAGCACCCAGGCAATCCTTTCTGGCACCAGAAGAGAAGAAACGCTGTGACTTCATCAGATAACAGTCTGCCCATCTGATCACAAAATGCTATCACTGTCTTATCTGGAGACAAGACTCATCCAACTCCCAGACAGGAGGCAGAATCTAATGTTTCCTGGTGGGGAGGAGCAAGCCAGTATTTCCAATGACCTGGAAAGTAGGAGTTCGTTGGAAAGCAGCTTGAGAAGAGACTGAGGAGGACTCTTTTAGGACATTGAAGAACGGGGAGGAAGGGCATCTGTGTTTGAGTCTCCTTGATGCTTCCTGTTCCCCAGTGACATACCCTGGACTCGGTGGATCTCAAATGATGACTGAGTTATGCAACTACAGCCAACCTGATGGTACTTAAAAATTCAGAGCAATGACGTCAATTAGTGTTCTCATTTCCACTGACTTCTTTAGAGGGAACAAATTCACGTGGTAGTACAAATAGAGAAGGAGAAAGGGATAAGGCATTTTATAACTTCTCAAGATATGAAATCTAGCATTGTACTTTTAAACAGAAGCTTTTTCTATTCCCAGTCAGACCTCCAAGCCACCTCCTGGAGCAATTCCACTGTCAAACCATGCTGTTTCCTGGTGTGTCCACCAATAAAGCAATCAGAGGGGGGCCCCTCACACTGATACTCAGCTGGCTCTAGAAGGTGATTTGGTTCAGCCTTTTACTTGTCAAATCATTTTTTTCTGCCTAAAGGCTGGACTTGGACTAGTATTGTTGGTGAGAGCTGTAGCACCATGAATAATACCACATGCAGGTGGATGGTACACAGATCTCCTTGGTCTTTCATGTTAGACCCCCAGACATTCTCAGCCTTAGAATCTTTTAGAACAATTTGAGGCACCTGGAGAGCTTCAAAAACTAACAATAGGGGCTTCCCTGGTGGCGCAGTGGTTGAGAATCTGCCTGCCAATGCAGGGGACACGGGTTCGAGCCCTGGTCTGGGAAGATCCCACATGCCGTGGAGCAACTAGGCCCGTGAGCCACAACTACTGAGCCTGCGCGTCTGGAGCCTGTGCTCCGCAACAAGAGAGGCTGCGACGGTGAGAGGCCCGCGCACCGCGATGAAGAGTGGCCCCCGCTCGCTGCAACTAGAGAAATCCCTCGCACAGAAACGAAGACCCAACACAGCCAAAAATAAAAATAATAAATAAAATAATAAATAAATTTAAAAAAAAAACTAACAATAACCAGTTCCACTCCCAAGAGATTTATATTTAATTGGTCTGAGTTGGGAACCTGCCATCAGTGATATGGGGGGATCCCTGGTGATTCCAATGCACTAAGACCCTGGATGGAGCAAGCAGCAACCTCAGGACATCAGAACCCTGTCCTGTTCCTCCTTCTCCTCCTCACTATCTCCTGCGGTGACTCAACAAGCCAGAGAGAGTCATTTCCACTTTCTGAATTGGAGGGTTTTGTTTTCTTTTATGAATGTGATAATATTTTCCATCTCCTGTAAACAAAACAATATATACCTATTATAAATAATTTCAATTTAGAGAGGTCTAAAAAAGTTAAAACTACTACTATTTCTTTTTAACCACACACACATGCATGCACACATATGTATATATTTTTACAAAATTGAGACACTGTTTTATGATCTTCTTTCACTTAGTGTATCAGAGATATCGAGATGGTTAATGTAGATGTACATCATTTTAAAGAGCTGCAAAGATTTGCTCATTTTATGTATACAGACATTCCCCAACCTACGATGGTTTGACTTATGATGGTGTGAAAGCGATACACATTCAGTAGAAATCATACTTCAACTTTTGAATTTTGATCTTTTCCTGGGTTAGCGGTATGTGGTACAATACTGTCTCTTGATGCTGGGCAGTGGCAGTCAGCCGCTGTGTAAACAACTGATACATTTACAACCATTCTGAACCCACACAACCATTCTATTTTTCACTTTTAGTACAGTACTCAATAAATTACATGAGATATTCAACACTTTATTACAAAATAGGCTTTGTGTTAGATTATTTTGCCCAACTGTAGGCTAATATAAGGGTTCTGAGCACATTTTTTTTTTTTTTGGCTGCGTTGGGTCTTCGTTGCTGCACGCGGGCTTTCCCTAGTTGTGGTGAGTGGGGGCTACTCTTCGTTGAGGTGCGCGGGCTTCTCACTTCAGTGACTCCTCTTGTTGCAGAGCATGGGCTCTAGGCACGCGGGCTTCAGTAGTTGTGGCATGTGGGCTCAGTAGTTGTGGCTCACGGGATCTAGAGCACAGGTTCAGTAGTTGTGGCGCACAGGCTTAGTTGCTCTGCGGCGTGTGGGATCTTCCCGGAGCAGGGCACGAACCCGTGTTCCCTGCACCGGCAGGCGGATTCTTAACCACTGTGCCACCAGGGAAGTCCGGTGTTCTGAGCACATTTAAGCTACACCAGGCTAAGCTGTGATTTTTGGTAGGTTAGGTGTATTAAATGCATTTTCGACTTATGATGGGTTTCTTGGGATGTAATTCCATCATAGAGGAACATCTATATTCAACAATTAGTGTAATCTTCTTTTAATAGAAATTGAAGCTCTTCTCATTATTTTCCTCTCACAAGCAATGCCACAGTGGACGTATATTTTGCAGACATTTCCGTGTAATCCTTTGCCCTAAGTTCCTAGAAGTGGAGTTGCCAAGTTAATTAGGTATGCATCTTTTACATTCTGGTGCCTTTGCCAGATTGTCCTTTCAAAAGATTGTGGCACTTTACACACTCCTCAGTGTCATATGCCTGTACCCACTTCCTGCCAGTATTAACAGCTTCTGAAATTGGCAGTTCCCATAAAATAAAAATTTGCATCAGTAAAACTTGATTCAGGCTGCATTTACAGAGTGTCTAATGTGTCCTGGGTGCTAACAATACCAAGATATATAAGCCAGAGTTCTTGCCTTCTCCTACCCAGTGCTCCTGGGTACATACATGTATGTAAATATCACCTGGGCAGCTTGTTAAAATGCAGTTTCTGCCTCGGTAAGTCTGAGATGGTGCCCGAGATTCTGCATTTCTAAGAAGCTTCCAGAAAATGCCTCTGCCTGTGCAGTTGGTCTGCGTCTAGCAGCAAGACTCAATCCCACCTCTGGGCCTTTGCAGTAGCTATTCTGTTTAGCTGCTTTGATCCTCCCCACTCTTTGCTGAGGTCAGTTTTTCCCACATCTGGCTGCACATGAGAAATCACCCAGGAAACTCAAAAAACCAAAAGCACAAACAGAGCTCCTCAGGCTTTTCCACATCTCTGGGAGTGGGGTCTAAGAATCTGTATTTTAAACAAAATCACAGACCAGACTCTTGAAACTTCTGGTTAAGTTGCTCCTACTGACCCCCAGGCCTCACCTGAGCATCATTTCTGATCTATGAATGAGTTTGGTCCTATCCCCACCCCCCATAAGCTGTTATAGCACGCCACACTTCTCCTTTTGAACACTCCACGGAATAAATGAATTAATTGTGTCATTATTCATTAGAGTTTGTCCCTTTTAGTCTCTGAGTTCCATGAAGGCAGAGCTGTGTCTGTCTTGGGCACTGTAGTGTCCCCAGCACCAAGCCAGGACTTCTGGCAACACAGGAATGGATACATGAGTTGACATTCCTTGCAAAACACTTTGTAAATATTTTCACATTCAATTGTCGTAAGTCTGTAAGGCAGGAAGTAAGGCATTAATATCCCTAAACTAAAAATGAAAAAAAGAGGTTTAGAGACATAAAGTGACTTGTGAATGATGACACAGCTTAGGTCCAGATTTGGAAATTGGCTTTCTGTCCCTTCTCTGCCTCTCCAGGCTGTTCCTCTACAGGTTTTATACTCAGCCAGAGCTGAGGAAATTGGTTTAAATGTCCCCAATGTGACACTTATTTAGGATCTCAGAAATTAAGAATACTAACAGTTATCCCCACCTGACATCCTACAGAGAGGCACTTGGCTTGAACAGTGACATGAAGATTGCATCCTTTGAGAATAAACAATGGTGCCTGTGGTCACTTCCACACTATACTTTAAAACATGAGCAGGGGAGAAAGCATATGTAGATCAATCAGGAAAAATCACCTTACCCCAAACCCACGGAGGCATGGGGAGTCTGAATGAGAGCAAAGATAGAAAAGCAATTTAAGCTTTTTACAGGAAATCTTCTAATTGCAGGGGCAGAGGCCTAATGGGTGAAGGCTTCAATGAAGAAAAGAGGAAGATCTTGGGCTATAATTAAATGATGGTTGTGACTGGGTATGTGTGTAATGAGGGGTTGATTTGAAAATATGTCAAGGTCCTCAATTCTATTAGCCTCAGTGCCAGCTTCTTTATAGCACACATTACATTATTAATGTGATGGGGAGTCACACCCACTCCTATACTGACATGAAATTCATAGGTAATATAATTAACCCACAGACATTATTTAAGAAAAATCAATATAATGCCCTCGTAGTATGAAGAACTAGAAGGCAATTAATTTATAATAAAAATGCTCTTCAAACTGTAAATGCTCAAGCACAACATAATGAAGTACTCAAACTTGCATCTATGCCCAGGGTGATCTCAACAGCCACAAGTAACAAAGTTGCGGGCTATTGGTGATCCAAATACTACCGATGAGGGTTTGTGAGTGAAGTGATTTTCTGAAAACTTCCAAATTAAACCTAATACCACTTGCCCTTGATTTGTATGTTAGTTGCCTTTCTGAAAAATTCAGCACATATAAATTTTTAAAATTGAGGTATAACTCACCTGTCATAAAATTCATTTTTAAAATGTATGATTCAGTGGTTTTTAGTTGCATACCCATCACAGTTGTCTAATTTCAGAACATTTTATCACCCCCAAAAGAAACCCATACCCATGAGCAGTAACTCCTCATTGCCTCTTCCCCCAACTCCTGGAAACCACGAATCTACCTTCTGTCTCTATGGATTTGCCTTTTTCAAGTTTTTCATATAAATGCAATAATATATGTGGACTTTTGTGTCATAAATTTCACTTATAATGTTTTCAGAGTTCATCCATGTTGTATCATGTATCAGAACTTCATTTATTTTTGTGGTTGAATAATAGTCCATGGTATGGATATACCACATTTTGTTTATCCACTCATTGGTTGATGCCATTTTGGTTGTTTACACTTTTTGGCTATTAGGAATAATGTTGCTGTGAACATTTGTGCACAAATTTTTGTCTGGACATATGCTTTCAAGTCTGTTGGGTATATACTAGGAGTGGAATTGCTGGGTCATATGGCAACTCTATGTTTAACATTTTAAGGAACCGCCAGACTGTGTTCCAAGGCAGCAGCAGCATTCTACTTTCCCACCAGCACATAGGAAGTTTCCAGTTTCTCCACATCTTCATCAGTACTTGTTATCGTCCATCTTTTTTACTACCACCATCCTAGAGAGTATAAATTGATATTTCATAGTGGTTTTGATTTGCATTTCCTTAATAACTAATGAACATCTTTTCATGTGCTTATTATCTGTTTGCATATCTCCTTTAGAGAAATGTCTACTCAAATCCTTTGTCCATTTTAAAATTGAATATTTGTCTTTTTATTATTGAGACCTAAGAGTTCTTTATATATTCTGAATACTAGATCTTTATCAGATATATAATTTGCAAATATTTCCTCCTGTCCTGTGGACTTTTTACTTTCTTGATGGTATCATTTACAATGCAAAAGTTTTTGGGTTTGATGTAGTCTAATTTATCTATTTTTTTCTTTTATTGCTTATGCTTTTGGTGTCATGTCTAAGAAACTATTGCCTAATCCAAGGTCATGAACATTTATGCTTATGTTTTTGTCTAAGATTTTTATAGTTTCAACTCTTGCATTTAGGTCTTTGATCCATTCTGAGTTAATTTTTGTGTATGGTTTGAGATAAGATTCTTTTGTATACGGATATCCAGCTGCCCCGGCACCATTTGTTGAAGAGACTATACTTTCCTCGTTGAGTTGTCTTGATACCCTTGTCAAAATCATTTGCCCATAAATGTAAGGGTTTAATTCTGGGCTCTCAATGCTGTTCCATTGATCTGTATGCCTGTCTTTATGGCATATATAAAATTTATGCATAGTATTTGCATGTAAAATGGTATTATGTTCTGGGCTCAGACAATTGTCAACAGGTTTTTCACCTGTATGTTTGTCCAGTGGGGCATTTGAAAGTCACATGAGAGGCAGGGCAGTTCTTCCTTCTGTGAGACTATGCTGCCCATTGCAGTACATCTAGCATTATTAGCCCCTGCCAACTGCATGCCAGTGTGCCCTGCAATCATTTTGACAGTTAAAATGTCTCATAAATTTCTAGAGTACCCCTCAGGAAGCAATATTCCCACTGAGAACCACTCCTCTAAAGGCACCTTCTGTACCTTCAGCCTTTTTCCTTCTCTGCCTCTCCAGCCCATCTCCCACGTGGCTAAAATATGAGTCTTTCCAGGTTATTCCTTGCTCAAAAGCCTTTAATAGCTCCTTATGCTCTGTGAAATGAAGTTCAAGCCTTCCAGCATTGCTCATCAGCTCGATTACCCTCCAGATCCCTGTCCTGCACGCCACCTGGCCTACGGAACTGGCCCTGCCACTACCCGCTGCCCCTCCGTTGCGCACACTGACAGCTCTTAGGAAATCACATTCATTTTCCAGAACCAGCTCCATCAGCTCCTCTGGAAGTCTTGTGGGTGCCCTCTCCAGCTGGCGGTGCCCTTCCTTGAGTTCCCAAGGAACATGCTTGGACTTTGGGCTTTGTTCATCTTGGCATCTCTGCTTCCACTTCAGTCCGAAGCACACTGCCTGGTACACTGTTGGGATCAGTGAATTTTGTTGCAAGAGTGAATCCTCAGTACTCCCCTAAGTTCTTTTTTTTTTTTTTTTAACGTCTTTATTGGAGTATAATTGCTTTACAATGGTGTGTTAGTTTCTGCTTTATAACAACATGAATTAGTTATACATATACATATGTCCCCATATCTCCTCCCTCTTGCGTCTCCCTCCCACCATCCCTATCCCACCCCTTTAGGTGGTCACAAAGCACCGAACTGATCTCCCTGTGCTATGCGGCTGCTTCCCACTAGCTATCTATTTTACGTTTGGTAGTGTATATATGTCCATGCCACTCTCTCACTTTGTCCCAGCTTACCCTTCCCCCTCCCTGTATCCTCAAGTCCATTCTTTAGTAGGTCTGTGTCTTTATTCCCATCTTGCCCCTAGGTTCTTCATGACCTTTTTTTTTTTTTTTTGGCTTACTTCACTCTGTATGACAGACTCTAGGTCCATCCACCTCACTACAAATAACTCAATTTCGTTTCTTTTTATGGCTGAGTGATATTCCATTATATATATGTGCCACATCTTCTTTATCCATTCATCTGTTGATGGACGCTTAGGTTGTTTCCATGTCCTGGCTATTGTAAATAGAGCTGCAATGAAAATTTTGGTACATGACTCTTTTTGAATTATGGTTTTCTCAGGGTACTCCCCTAAGTTCTTATTCCTCAGGAAACTAACTGCTCTGTTTCTCTTGAGGCATTGATTAGCTTTGCAGCTCATAAAGATTTATTATCACTTATTTATATAACACATATACCTTTATTTGAGAAGATAGACAGGGGTCTATGTGTGTAATTCAAGAGAGTAAGGAAAGGAAGCTTCCAGGTAAAAATATCAACTTCATCATCATCATCATCATCATCATCATCATCAACAACAACAATAGAAAGTCTTCCAAATGCTAGAAATTCTATGATGGGGCAAAGCCTTTTTGTTCCATTAGGAAAGAGGCAGTTTAATACCCAAATGCCCCATGTGAGATATTCCAGGAAAGTGGAAATGTCTGATGGAAAATAATTAGAGGCTATGGAGAGATGAGGAAGCTCTGGGGACCTAAAAGCAGCCAGAGTTCAGGGAACAGTTGGAAGAATAAGTTTGTCTGAAGTGGCAGCTGCTGTGTTTAAATTAATTATTTGCAAACATTGGCACTAGAGTCAACCCTGGACACCAATTCTCCTGCTACTGCTCTGATGCCCAAGCCACTGATAAAAGTTTTTTTTTTTTTTGCATGATTTGACATTTTTAAATGATTTTTTTCATTCCAAAATTAATACATACTAGTTGGAAAAATCTTAAGAAATATGGCTAAGTAAAAAGAAACAACATCCATCACCATGAATTCCACTGCCTACAGATGGCACTGTGAATATTCTGGTGCACATGCTTCCAGTAACTTTCCCTCCGGTGTTTTTAACCCCTCCGTGGTGTGACTTTGATAGCCAGTCATTGGGGAAAACTGCAGATTTCAGAGCTAAAAAAGAAAAAAAAAAAGAGGACAAGAGCAAGAAGAGGGTAAACAAGACATGGTGAGGAGTTTGCCAACTCTTCTCCTCTGTCCAAGGACTGTGCTTGGCATGGCTAGGAGTAATTAGAGTGTTGATTGTATTACATGTTGCACTGCACAGCTGTGACGTCAATAACACAATTCAGAATGACCAGAACGAAATTAACCATGAGTCAGATGGCAGCTCCTGGCTTCTTAAGCTAAGGAGAAATGATTTTTGTCAGGGTTTATTGATTCGATATTTTCTCTTCTATGCCTATGTTTCATTTATTTAGTACGAAGTCCAAAGGGCCATGTTGAAACCGCATTTTAACTGACGTTCAGCATTTTCCTCTCCACAAACGGGCAGCACTAATCCTGTGCAATGTCTCTGGCACAGCTCCCCTCCTTCCCACAGTCCTCATGCACTTCAGCCTTCATGAGCTACGGCTGCCCTAACCACTTCTGACAGCCGACTGGCTTCTGCTTTCAATTCCTTCCTCTCTATCCTCTGCCCCACGGCAGACGCTGCTCCTAAAGCCCAGCCCTAGTTATTGCCTTTTTGCTCAGAAACCTTTAACAGGGTCCTGATGCAAAAGGAATGAAGTTCATGCCCTTAGCAGGTTATTTGCCCAAGTCTGCCTTTCCAGCCTACTCTTGTGTTACTCTCAGATGGCTCCAGTGGAAAGTAATCTTGGAAGAGGTTGCCAAGCACTTTGAAAAAATATTGCTTGTTTAGCTGATTATGAAAGTAATACCTGCTCATTGTAGACAATTTTGAAAATGTAAGGAATAAAGAGGAAAATAATAATTGCCCATATCCCACTGCCTAGAATTAGCCACTGTTAACATTTTGGTGCAAAATGTTCCTAATTATGCTCAAACTGTACATACAATATAGGATTCTGCTGTTTTCACCTCTTATTATGTTATGGACATTTGCTCAGATCATTAAATAGTCTTATAAAATATGATTTGAATGGTTATTCAGTGTTTCATGATATAGTTGTGCCATAATTAACGTAATCATTCATCTATTGTTGGTACTGTTAGGCATTTAGGTTTCTATCAAGTTTTTACTATTATAAATAATACAAAGTGAACTTGCTTGCATATACATTTTTGACCACATTTTTTATATTTGCTTAGAAGAGATTCCTAGAGGATGGCTACTTATAACCCTTCTGCCTATTATTTTAATAATTGGCATATTTTTTTATCTCCTTTACTAACATGTGTCTACCCTGTGCGAGCTGGCACAAAGTTCTGCCCGAAGTGGGTGTACTGTAACTGTTGGTTGAATTAAAAGACAGTTCACCTCCCTGGATCTCAGTTTCTTCATCTGTAAAATGGAAGCATTGAATTATATTACTTTTTTTAAAAAAAATTTTATGTGTGTATTTATTTATTTATTTATTTATTTATGGCTGCGTTGGGTCTTCGTTTCTGTGCGAGGGCTTTCTCTAATTGCGGCGAGCGGGGGCCACTCTTCATCGCGGTGCGCGGGCCTCTCACTATCGCGGCCTCTCTTGTTGCGGAGCACACGCTCCAGACGCGCAGGCTCAGTAATTGTGGCTCACGGGCCTAGTTGCTCCGCGGCATGTGGGATCTTCCCAGACCAGGGCTCGAACCCGTGTCCCCTGCATTGGCAGGCAGACTCCCAACCACTGCGCCACCAGGGAAGCCCCTATATTACCTTTTAAGGCATGCCATTCGAAAGTTTTTGTATCTTTCAACAACTAACTTTAGCTAACAACATATATTTAAGATATGATATTCATAAATAGTTGGGATCACAGCCCATTTCTCACATAGATAACTAATGTCCCATGGGGCTCAGAACGGCCTGCAGCCTGTATAAGGACTGGGGTTAGATGCCGGGAGGCAGTATGCCAAGTTGGGAAGTCCGCAGAATTGCATTCCCTTAGTTCTGGCTACCATTGCTCCTCTGTGTGACCTCGGGCAAAGTACCTTTGCCTCTCTGGATTTCAGATCTTCTTTTGTAAACACTATTAATCATGCCTACTTGGATGTGAGGACTAAAAGGGATAATATATGTAGGGCTCCTTGTAGTGGTGGGTTTTAATTGTCATGCTATTTTTGTAACGCACATTTCAGTGAATCACTTAGTGCCCTGGATGATGCCACACAAGTTTGATATAACAGGGTTGCTCTTCAAGGAAGGTATTAATCCTCTTTTTCAACATCAGCACAGTAAATGGTGAGTCACCACATGGGAAAAAATAGTCAAAATGGCTGGATTAACACATATTTTATATTTATAGTAGAAAAGTGCACACTTTGGAATGAAACATTCCTGTGTTAAAAGTCTGTCTCTACCCCATACTAGTGCATGGTCTTGGGCAAGTTACTCCAGCCCCGCAGGCTGTGCAAACTGGGGATAATCACAGCACCTACGTTACAGGGTTGTTGTGAGCAATTCTATAAAATGATGTACGTGAAGTGCTTAGTACAGTCCAGGCACATTGGAAGTACTAAAGAAACAAACCCAAACAAACCCACAAACCAAACCTTTTATGATTTATCATATCATGGCTTCAGGCCAGGAAGTTTTCAATCAGCCTTAATTTGTCACTGTTCCTGAGTTATGTAATTCCATATTGATTTTAAGAACAGTGCCTCTGGAGTTGCCTAATTTTGTTACCTAGAGAAGTTCAATCCTATTTATCAAACTCTAACCAAGCGCCGATTCTGTGTCAGACTCCGTGCTGGGTGCTGAGGCCGGAAATGAAGCGGTAGGACCCCTTTGAGCCTGCGTAGTGGAAGTGGCATTGGGTTGGGAGACCTAGATGGGAAGGAAATAGTAAGACCTAGAAGATAAGAGTGGAGATCTGGCATCTGACTACCTCCATTCCAATCCCAGCTCTGTCACTGATCAGCTGTGTGACCTTGTAACTTGAGCTCTCCACATCTCGGTTTGAGTTTTTCCTTTTGTAAGATGGGGGTAATAATAGCATCTTCCCTAAAAGTGCTATTGTAGGGATTAGATGAGATGCTCCATGGAACTTGCTTAGAAAATGCAGGACTTACAGTAAGCATCAGTAAATGCTGTTTAATTACTATCTGTTGAGAGACAAGAGTGAATTCTGAATTCTAGTTCTCTCTTTCCCACTGAATAGTTTTGTAATCTTGGGTAATATTCATGTCTTTGAATCAAAAGGGAAGGAAGGGGGTTACTGTGTTGGCTGGGCTGATTGGTCCTGACAGCCAAGGGGAAATTGGGTTGTACTACACAATGGGGGCAAGAAGGATAAGTCTGGAAAACAGGGAGGAGCTCCCCTAGGGCATCTCATACTACCTTGTCCTGTGTTCAAGTCACTGGGAAACTGCACCAACCCAATTCAGGCAGAACTGCTGGGAACCTTGGTATTCTCAATTTAGAAAATAAGAAAGCAGGGTGGGAGGGATTAACTACTTACATTCCCTTTCAGATTTACAATTCTCAAGTTCTAAATCCCCATTCTACTTCTAACTTGCTGTGTTTTGTACACTGAGGTATCTGGGCAAATAGCCAGTTTTATTTTCAGATCACCATGGTAGATATGAGTAGGTCAGTAATAAGACTGTGTGGCTGAAACTCAAATAGGGAACACACCCACTTGGAATGAAAAATGTCAAATGACAGAGTTAAACATGATGTTTTTCCTATAATGTCATTCTCAATGGAGAATTACAAAGTTGGATTTCAATGACTGGGCTTTTTCACTGGCTGTAAATATAAGGTTATAGTATAAGAATGGCTTGTTTAAGCTTCTCCTTACACCTAAGCAGAAGGGGTGGCAATTCCTTCCTTTTATAATAGTGCTTAGTCCTGATATAAATAGTTCTCCCTGTGTGTGGCCCTGTTCAGCTAAAGGATGTGAGCTGTTGATTTTCTTTCTTTCTTTTTTTTTTTTTTTATTGGGGTATAGTTGTTCTACAATGCTGTTAGTTTCTACTGTACAGCGAAGTGAACTAGAGTTCCCTGTGCTATACAGCATGTTCTCATTAGGTATCTGTTTTATACATATTAGTATATATATGTCAATCCCAATCTCCCAATTCATCCCACTCCCCCTTTCCCCCCTTGGTGTCCATATGTTTGTTCTCTACGTCTGTGTCTCTATTTCTGCCCTGCAAACAGGTTCATCTGTACCATTTTTCTAGATTCCACATATATGCATTAATATGTGATATTTGTTTTTCTCTTTCTGACTTACTTCATTCCGTATGACAGTCTCTAGGTCCATCCACATCTCTACAAATGACCCAATTTTATTCCTTTTTATGGCTGAGTAATATTCCATTGTATATATGTACCACATCTTCTTTATCCATTCATCTGTCAATGAGCATTTGGGTTGCTTCCATGACCTGGCTATTGTAAATAGTGCTGCAGTGAACATTGGGGTGCGTGTGTTTTTTTGAATTACAGTTTTCTCTGGGGAACTGTTGATTTTCATGCTAGTAACTGCCTGGCTAAATGACGGTCCTAGGAGGTTTATATAGGAGTCTAATTGCATGAAAGTCTGTTTTGTAAAAACCACAAGTGACATACAGTGCTTTCTAAACTTGTACCTCACAAAATTACTAATTAATGTGTTCCTACCAATGCTAGTATTAATGCTGATAAAGGGCCTGTTTAAACAGAACATTTGATTTCAAAGGGTTGTTTCAATTTTTAAATTTGTTCAGGGGGAGAAGATAGAATGTAATTCTTTTCTCTTTTAGAAAGGTGGAATGTCATTAATTCAAATTGATTTCTTAAGTGATTGTAAGATTCTCTTCTGGGTACCAGAAAACATCTATTTCTCTCAATCAGTAGAAATACAGTAGAACTGTATTTCTGATTTCAGAAATACAATGTTACTCTTTTTTTCTTAAAACTTTGTTACTATAAAATTGATAACTATCATTGTAAAAAATTTAGAAAGTAGGAAGATTATAGTCTACCACCTTAACATGCCTACCATTATACCAGTTTAAAAATTGTTTTCATGTAAGGGACATAGCATTCACAGAGTAATTTTTTGTTCCTTCCTTTTCTCTAGCAAAAAATTTTTCACCCCTGAACACTCATTAGGTTGCTTGATTCAAGAATGGGATATTGATTAATCCCTGTTCTAGCTGAATGCCACAGATTTTTTAAAAAAATTACTAATTCTAATACCTGGGTTATAAAACAAGCAAATAGATTCAACTGACACATGTGGAGTTTCTCCCCCCGCTCCCCCTCCCCTCTTGAATTTGGGAGGCCAGACTATGGTTGGCTTCATTAGGTGAGATTCCAGTCTCGCACAGTGTGTAATTAACAACCAAATCGAACTGAACCCTTTCAGTCCACTGGCATTTCAGAGGTGAGAAGGACCAGCTCAGTCTCTGCCAACTTTCTGGCCAGGCTGAGTCATCCACTGGGACCAGGAACTTCCTTCCATGACAGAGCACCTGTGGCTGTAGCTGCTGGGATCTCCAGTCTCTGAAGAAACAAACACGGATCGGACTGGGCTGGTCAAGGTGTGCGAGAGCCCTGCCTGGGGTACCTGATGGTCTCATCCCTCATCTCTCTCTGTAGGACTGTGACCTCCAAAATTCCACTCTCTCTTTTTTAAAAAATTATTTTCTCTTGGGACTTGAGAATTCTTTTCTATGACAATTTTTTTTTTTTTTGGCCGCGCTGCAGGGCATGCAGGATCTTATTTCTCTGACCAGGGATCGAACCTGTACCCCCTGCACTGGAAGTGCAGAGTCCTAACCACTGGACCGCCAGGGAATTCCCCCTCCACTCTCTTTCATGAATTGTTAGGAAGACTTTTCTCGAATCCCCCAACTTCAGTGAGGCCATCTTGCTGCTCTGATATGGGACTAGGCACAGTGCCTCAAATTTTAAAACAAAACATAAAAAAATTTAAATTATGAAATATTTCAGACATATGTAAAAGTATAGAAAGCAATATGATAGCCACTCCTATTTAACAGATTTTACCAATTTTGCTATAGATCTCTCTTTCTGAAAATAAATAAAAGGTACCAGTTAATAGCTAAGACTCTCCTATTTCATCTCTTCCCTCTTTCTACCATAGAGGTAACTACTATCCTGGAGATAGTACACATCATTCCCATGGATGTTTTAAACATTTTTTTTAACAACGTAAGTTGTATTCTTATAGATTATTGTGTTGTCTATGTTCGAAATGTTTAAAAATCGTATCAACTGGCTTTTTCACTTAAATTTTTAATTTTGAGTTTGATCTGTCTCTAGGTCTAGGTAATCTATTTTCACTCAGGTGTAATATCTTACTGTACAAATCTACTAATTTATTTACTCATTCTCCTAATGCTGGCAGTTTGGTTGCTTCTCTTTTTTCACGAATGCGAAACATGCTGCAGGGAACATCCTTTCAGTGTGTGTCTCCTTCCATGTGTGTGGTTGGGTTGCTGGGTATAAAGTGGGAGGACCTTTTACTTTACTAGATACTAGCGAGCCGCCAAATTGCTCTCTGAAATGGTTGCAGAAGTTGGTACTTCCATCAGAAACGTGCAAGACTTCTTGTTTCTGCACATCCTCACCAACACCTAGTGTTATCAGGCTTTAAAATTGTTGCTTATATGATAGGTTTGAAAAGCCTTCAGTGGGTTTAATGTGTTCAGCATTTCTCTGATTATTCAATTTGTTAAGTAGGTCTTTTCATGGTTTTTGTTTGTTTGTTTGTTTTACCGCATGGGTTTCCTTTTCTGTGAATTGCTTGTTCCTGATCATTGCCCATTTTCTACTGTGCTGTTGTTTCTTTTCTTATACATCTGTAGGAATTTTAAAATACATGTAATTTATACTAATTCTTTGATAGTTAAATGCATTGACTGTATCTTCTGTAGGTCTGTGGCCTTCCTTTCTTTTCTTTTTGGTTAAATGTTCATTTTATCATGGTGTCAAGGAGACTTACAGCTCTTGCACTTCTTTTGCTGACAGAATCCTCAATTAAACAGAGAATGTTCTTTCCAATGAAGTATGGTTTTCAGAATCTAAAATGAAGGTGCTAAAATATCATGGCAAATGTAGACCTCCTGTGATGTTTCTCTCCACCTCTGATAGCTAACGTAAAATTTGCTTCAAAAGAGAATTTAGTTGGAATAATGCTTTCAGTCTCCCAATTCTTGTGAAAATACTGAGGAGAGAAATTTTACCCCAAAAAAAGGAGCTATGGGGATTGGGTTTTCTTTATCCAGTACTGCTGTGCTCCTCAAAAATTTTTTGGTTAAAACAACTTCTATGTTAAAAAACCAAAAGAAGTCAACTAACTGGGAGATGAGCCTCTTCCCTGAGAAACAAAACAAGCATTGCCTCTCCACAGAGCCCCTCATAATCTACACATGATGGACCAAAGTTTTGGTTTATGGAAAACAATACCAAGAGCAGGGAGTGGCCTAGCATTTGCAGCTCTTCTCCATAACAGAAGGAAATCCTGAGCATAGCTGTATGGTGTTTTTAATTTCCAGTGAAATATTATATTCAGTTAATCTGTTTGACTTATTTTATTTCGCCTACACATTGATATTGCCTGAGTCACATATATAACCACTTTCACCATGTGTCTAGAACAGTACATAACAGAAAAGACACACACACATACACGTACACATTTAACTGTGTAGTGTTGACCTGTAAAAAACAGTACCGGCCAGTTCCCTAAACTTTTTTTTTTTTTAATTCTTACACATATAAGAAAGAAATGAGCTATGAGAGCTAGTGTTCTTTTCTATCTTAACATTCACTCTACATTCTATATGTCATATGTAGCTCATAATGCTATAATGACTCTGTGACTTGTCTTTTTTTAAATAGTGTCTTCTGTACAGAAGTCTTTAATGTTAATGTAGTCAGTTTATCAGTATTTTCCCTTATGATCTGCTTTGTGTGTGTGTGTGTGTGTGTGTGTGTGTGTGTGTGTGTGTGTGATTTATGTAAGAAATCTTTCCTTACTCTGACACAATAAAGATTTTATTTTATGTGTTTATCTAAACATTATTTTTCAAAACAAATAATTTTTTATGGAAGTATTGTTGATTTACTATGTTACATCTAAAATTTTTTAATAGCTTTTCACATTTGGGAATTTTATGCATTTGACAACTTTTGCTTTATATATTTTGAAGTTATATTGTTAGGGGTATACAGGTTCAGAATTATTATATATTCCTGATAAGTTTTTCCTTTTATGATTATGTTACTATCATTTTTGTTTATATTTTATACTAAAATTATTTTGTATGATACTAACAGAGCTATAACATCCTCTTTTGGTTAGTATTTGAAAAATATTGATTATATTTTTCTATCCCTTAATGTTAGACCTTTTTATGTCTTTAGTTTTTCAAGTATATCCCTTAAATAAAATATTAAAAATCCACCCTAGAACCTTAAAGTTACTCATTTAATATGTTGATATTTTTGGATTACTGGAATATTTAGATTTATTTCTCCTATATTATTTTGTCTTATGTATTTACCATGTCTTTTTTTTTTTTTGCTCTCCACTTTACCCCTTTTTTAATCAAATGAATAAAAAATACATTTTCCTTTTTATTCATTTGGTTATATACCATCTATTATTTTTGTTAGTTACCCTTAATTTATTGACCTAAAATATGAAGCTAGTCAATATCTTTCCCTACTTTCTGCATGGAACAAGTGCCTTTAACTCCTTTTGCTCATATTAATTTCCTTCACTCTTCAGTGTTATTGTTGGCTACTATTATATTCCTACCCTGTTTCTAAGTCTGCACTGCCTTGGCCATTATCCTTTATTTTTGTTTATTTATTTATTTTTGACAGGGAGGTGTTTCTTTAGGTTTACCCACAAGTTTCCAATTTCTTTCTTTGCTCATTATTCCTCTGGTCTCAATATTCTTCCTCTAGAAGAATATTCCTTTTTAAAATAATTAATTAATTAATTTTATTTTTGGCTGCGTTGGGTCTTCGTTGCTGCACGCAGGCTTTCTCTAGTTGCGGTGAGCGGGGGATACTCTTGGTTGTGGTGCGCAGGTTTCTCATTGCGGTGGCTTCTCTTGTTGCAGAGCATGGGCTCTAGGCACACGAGCTTCAGTAGTTGTGGCTCATGGGCTCTAGAGCACAGGCTCAGTAGCTGTGGCACATGGGCTTAGTCGCTCCATGGCATGTGGGGTCTTCCCAGACCAGGGCTCGAACCCGTGTCCCCTGCATTGGCAGGCAGATTCTTAACCACTGCACCACCAGGGAAGCCATAGAAGAATATTCTTTAGTTGTTCTTTTATTGAAGGTCTCTGAGTGATTAAGTATCCTAGTATTTGTTGGAAAATGTCTTTATTTCAGCCTTACTCTAAAAGTGTATAGAATACTAATTGACAGTTATTTTCCCTCAGCATTTTGAACATATTATTCTGCTGTCTTCTGGTCTCTATTGTCGCTATTGAAAAGTATGCTTAGATTCCACTGTTGTTCTTTTCTAGGTAATCTTTTTATGCTTGCTGTGTACATTTAGGATTTTTTTGCCTTGTCTTTGGCATTCTGAAATTTATTATATGTATCTAGGTATGAGGTTATTTTTATTTGCCCTGCTCAGAACTGGTGGCTATCCTTATACCTGAGAATTCATATCTTTATGAAATTCTGGAAAATTCCGAGGCATTACATTTTCAAACATTGTTGCCTACACATTTTTTTTTTTTTCTGATTTCTCTTTCTGAAATGCCTACTTGATAAATGCTTGGCCTTCTCATTTCATTTTTCTCATCTCTAATGGTGTTTTCATATATCCAGCTCTTTTATCTTTCTCTACTGCATCCTGTGCAGTTGCCTAAAATCTTTCAATTCACCGATTCTCTCTCTAGCTATGTGTTATCTCTTCCTTAAGCTTTACATTTCAGTGACCATATTTTCACTTCTAAAAATTCAATTGGTTCTTTTTCAAATTCATTTATTTTTTTTCTCATGACATCTTGTTCTTTCTTTGTGGTCCCCTCCCCACTTTCTTTTGGTTTTTAAATTATTTTAAACACATTTATTTCAGTCTCCTTCAGATTTTCTATTATCTTAGGTTCTTGGGATAACCTCCAATTATTTGTGTTTCCTCATTCTAACTCATGGGGGAGTATTTCTTTATCTGTTTTTAGATTTTTGATTGTGAGCAAACTTCAGTGGAGCTTGTTTTATCTAGGATATCCTGTCTGGCCTGGGTTGTGGGAGTATCCTTCCAGAGTTGTTTTGCATTTTTCTTCTGCCAGGTGCCTCATGGGTATTTGTGGCCCAATTTTTATGTTAAATTCCCAGCCTTGGGATTCTCATACTGAGTGAGCAGTGTGAACCTGGACTCCATCCTTGTGTGGAAAGGCTGAGGTTTTGATTTCTCAGGCAAGACTTTTTTTGTTCTCTATTCAGAACTCTGGGCAGAGACAAGCTCCCTTGATGATCATTGATGCAGTGGGTAGGATTTTTCTTGTCTCTCCTTTTACGGAGAATGAGGTACTTTGAAGGTCCTAGATCTGTGTAGGGGGCCTCAGTTTCAAGTCCCCTCTTCCAGAGGGCCTAAATCTACAGTCCTTCCTGCATGTGCCTTCAAAGCCAAGTCGTTAAGCGTTAGTGCCCTGTCCTGGGTCTTATAACCCTTCTTCCCCTCACTCTCCCATTTTTTTCTTCTGACTCACCTCTTCATTCTCTGAGCCTTAATTGATGCTAATATTACTTCTGGTAATACATCTTGTGGCCTCAAGTCCCTTCACAGTCCAGGCCCCACAGCTGTCAGCTCCCTGAGGACATGACTTATGTTTTAGTCTTTTTCAGGGTTAATATACAACCTAGCAAACTTCTTGCCACAAATATTTGTTCACTGATTCACAAACTTCCCAGTGTGAGAAGTTGCTATGTCTGCACCTTCACACAAAATATATAAGCTGTTTTCCACTTAAACTGATATAGTTGGGGGTGCCCCAAGCCTCAGATCTTATTGGGGTATTGTGGACAGAGCCCTGGACTGCGTCAGAAGTCTAGGGTATTAGACTAATCTGTTGTAGAAAACGTGTGTGTCTTTAGACAAGTCATTCTACCTTTCTGAACCTCAGTTTCTTTGTCTACAAAATGAAGATAGTATATTCGCTCTGTGTACCCTGCAGGGTTGTGAAGAGGATTAAATAAGAAATGCCACGTGGAAAAGTGACATAAACTTTAAAAGGCTATCCACAGTGTGTTGTTGATAATATATTGTTGTTTGTGGGTCAGGACATGGTAAACCACAGAGGCAGTAATAAGATTTCCTGATTCCTCCTGGGAAATATTGTTTATGCTGGCATTGTTTATGCTGGCTGTCTGGTTGCCGGCCTTGCTACAAGAAATATTGTTTTTGCTTGTCAAACTCTCTTTAATTGTTAACATGTTGACCAAAGGAGCCCTACTAATATTCTAGATGGCTTAGATGAAGCTTCATTTTTGGTTGTTTAACTCAAAGAATTGCACCATATATCATCCTCTCTTCTAGCAACATCCTTCCAGTTTTTTTAAAAGTCAGTGCAATATTTACTGCCATGATGCCTTTCTAAGCAGAAAAATGGGGCTCCGTCACATCTTACCTCCACTTTCCATTCTCCTTCCCTCACCCCGCTGCATAGATTCATACCTGTGGGGCTCCTGCCATACAAAATGTACTCTCACATCAGTTCAGCAAATACTGGTTCCTAATGGTTGTGTGTAAAGCAAAGTTTTGCAAACAGGATATCTTATTTTCACATTAAATAACACATGTTCCCACTTTGGTTTTGATCTGCATTCAGTCAGCATTGGATTTAGTATCTATCACTCCATCAAGTTCAGTCTCTGACAGACTGTAAATATACACTATTTAGGAATCCTGGTGATTCCTTTTATTAAATGAAGACTCCTTGCTGGTAAATAACCCCAGCCCTACCTACCATTAACATGTTCTTGTAATGGGTTTTCACATAAGAGGTACGTGTGGGTTGTAATATGGATCTTTTACCCTGTTTCATTTTTGAGTCACTATCCCTTTTAACACATGGGTGACGAAAAACGGAGCACAGATCCTCTCTCCGATGACATCAGAATGCCGTGGAGTGGAATGCTGGTGGAATAAACAGCGCTGAATGTTACCTAGGCTGGCCCTGACCAGTGGGTAATCACAGTCATATAAATTATAGGTTCTCTTTGGAGAACGGAATGATTTTCTGAGTCATTTCCAGAGCCTCTGAAGTGGCACTTGCTGTTGTTAGAGATCTATTGTGCTGAGATAAGATTTTAGCTGCTGGCTCCTGTGAAAGAGACATGCAGGGACTAGAAAGCACACTCCCAGGTGCTGGAGCTGGAAGAAATAATTGGATCCGAAACTCAGTTCATAGACAAGGCAAGTGTAACCTAAAAGATGTGCCCAGGGTCACACTGCTGGTTACAGGCAGTAGTCCCAGGACCCAGGAGGTCTGTCTCCAGTTCACTGACTTTGGTTTTATTTCATCAAGTTTAAGTTTTAGCAGTTTATCCTTTTGCAGAAGTAATGGACTATAGTCTTTGAAGTCAGACAGATTTGTGTTAGAGTCTCTGCCTCACCTGTTAAAGTTTATAGTCTTTCTGAGCCTTGGTTTCTTTTTCTTTTCTTTTCTTTCTTTTTTTTTTTGCCGCACTGTTCGGCATGCGGGATCTTAGTTCCCCGACTAGGGACCGGACCCGTGCCCCCTGCATTGGGAGTGCAGAGTCTTAACCACTGGACCGCCAGGGAAGTCCCTGAGCCTTGATTTCTTTATCTAAAAAATGCACATAGAAATGCCTACCTTATAGGATTATTGTGCTAATTCATGTTAATGTATTCAATATATGAAGTGCCTGGTATGTACTAGATTAAAATACAGATATTATTGTTATTACTCTAGGAGACAGGGCTGGACCAACTGCCTCCTCTAATTCTAATAGTAACTTATATTTCCCATAGAACTTTTTTGGCAACTAAATCTTTCCTTATCTCTCCAGCTTTGGGCCCTATGTAGATCCACATAGGCCTTTCTTGGGTATCAAGTTTTTATTTTTAAAATGTTTCTAGCCACCCAATAATCTGGTTCTCATTGCAGAATCCTGGGTTGTTAGGAGGAACTCTCTAGTCTCCTTAGCCTATGAGGAGCAGGAGAAATAGACTCTCACTTCCTATACCATCCTGGTTCTCTTTCTTTTGAGATAACAAAGTTGCCCTTGGAATATTAACCAGACTGGTATAGGAAGTGAGACACCGAAGTAGTGGGTTGGAAGCCCTGGGCTGGGGGTGGGAGTGGGGTAGAGGAGCAAAATAGGGGAGACCCTAGCTGAGCTCAGCTTCAGCTGAGATGAGCAAGACAAGGAGCTGATGCCTCTCAAATGCAATAAAAGCTCAAGAGACTAAAAGACAAGTGACTAATTCAGTGTCCAGTCCTTTCCTTGGAAGTGAGGCCTCCATGGCCCTGCTGACTGGCTGGATTTGAGGAAGCCAAGCTTAAACAGAGGCAGTTGCAGATAGGAGGCTGGACTGTGTGTGTACATGTGCATGTTCATATTAATTATTGTCAACCTAAACTACAGCAAGACTTGTAAAAAACTCCTCTCTATTACTTTTCCTAGGGTAAAGGGGGTGACAACCATCACCTTGCTTGGCTTGCAGGCAGTGAGGGAGAGAGTCGCCTAGAACATCTGGAAGCCTGCAGCTTGGCAGAGAAAGCAGGGATAAAAAAAAAAATAAGTCAGAAGGGAGGGTGAGTTCAACTTCCTCTTCTTGCTGGTGCTGGGCTGAGGGTCACCAGCAAAATGATGTGGAAAAGAGCTGGCTGGTTAGGCCCTGGCTTCTCCTTGTCTTGTCAATAAACAGATGATCTTAGTTTCTTGTCTTATTGAAACAGCCCCTTCCCTGCTGCCACCAGAAAATGAAGAAACAAATGGAACAGGGGAAAAATACTCTATCAGAAAAATAATGGAAAAATACAAGAAACGGAGGGAGAAAAAATAAACAGAGGAAATTAAGCCCTTTGGAGCTTTGGCATTTTGTACAGTGGTCCACGCTGGAATTGAATTGAATTGAATATGGTCTGTGAAATGCATCTTTAATAACACGCTGCTGGTGTTATAAATTTTCAAGCTGGAAAGAACCATGATAATCATCCATGGTAGCCTTTCTGTCTTACAGATGAGGCATCTCAGGCCCAGAAAAGCAAAGAGACCTGTGCGAGGTGAGGCACATACAGCTGGAGAGAGGCAGACTTGAAACCACCGCCCCTGCTTCACTTCCTCATGGTGCCTCCTCGGCACCATTTTGGTTCCAGGCAGGCAAAGCTTATCTGGTGTTCCCCCTCTTTGTACTTCTGCCTGTCCCCACCAACCCTTTCACCACAAGTGTAGAGGGGCTCCTGTCAGCTGAGAGAAAGGGGGGCCACAAGTCAGGTGTGATGCCTGGGAGAGAGGGCGCTCTCTCCCCCCAGTCCTGTGGGAGCTGTGCTCATCTCAGGATCCAGGCGACATGGTTCCACACCAGCCAAGAAATAGCAACAACGACCCCTGATTCTACAGCTATGAAATGCTCTTTTTCTTGTACGTTTTTCCCAGTTTAATCTCCTGACTTGACTTTTCTATTTCCACCCTCTCTCTGTCTCACTCATCTATCCCACTCACTGTTGCCAGAACCTTCTGTCACTCTTCTGGTCACAACTTCACTGTACGAAAACCTTGGGGGACTCCCACTGTGTGTGACTTAAAGCCTAATCTTAGCTCAGCATTCAAGGTCCGGGACAGATGGGTTTTACTAATCTTATAGCCATCGAGCTTGTAATGAAACACTTCTCCAAAAAACTCCAAGCAGCTGAGCAACAAACAAATTCTGGTGAGGACCACCTTATAGTTCACTAAAAAAAAAAACAACAAAAAGCTAACCCTGAAGCCTTTGCTTTAACATTTAAAGCAAAGTTAAAATGGATCACCCTTAGTGATGTGATGCAGTCAAGCCATAAGTTACCTTTTAACATTCCACTCACAAACTGGTATTACCCTACTTTTTGACTAGAAACTGGCCCTGCAGACACACTAAGCTGTGAGATTAGGCTGGCAAATTTACTTCATTTTCTTTTTTTTTCTTACATTAATTAATTAATTAATATTTATTTTTTGGCTGCATTGGGTCTTCGTTGCTGCGTGCGGGCTTTCTCTAGTTGCAGAGGGGGGGCTACTCTTCGTTGCAGTGCATGGGCTTCTCATTGTGGTGGTTTCTCTTGTTGCGAAGCACGGGCTCTAGGCGTGTGGGCTTCAGTAGTTGTGGCATGCGGGCTCAGTAGTTGTGGCGCACAGGCTTAGTTGCTCCGCGGCATGTGGGATCATCCCAGACCAGGGCTTGAACCCGTGTCCCCCTGCATTGTCACATGGATTCTTAACCACTGCGCCACCAGGGAAGTCCAAATTTACTTCATTTTCTAATGACTGTGATTCCCCCTTGATTTTTGAGTTTGTGTTTGTTTTGTTTTGGTCATGTGCTGGGAAAGGCTTGATGTCCCTTGTCTTAAGAGGAGAAAATTACCTTAAAAGTCCAAATAGTTTCCTGTATATAAATTAGGCTTCTAGGCTTAGTGAATTGGGGATCATTAGTTAATGGCTTCATGACGATGCCTTTTGCAAGTGAAAACTGGGGGCAAATTGAGTGATTCAGAACTGAGAAAGAGCCATCTGCTTATTTGTGTGAGATATACCTCTTACTCTCAAGCTTGGGACACTGTTAAAGACTTTGACTGGGGGAAGGGAAATGCATCTCACTTCTCACTGCCCAGCAAATGCCCCCGTGCCTCCGACCCCAACTTTTCCTTTGAAGGGAAAGTACTTTAGGAAGAATGCGATTTCCTTCCCCTCCATTTTCTTGGTTGACTTAAGTTTCTTTTTTACTCTCTCATTCAACATTTTCTTAATATCCTCTAGTCCATCAGCAAGATTAACCTTTAGAATTTTCTTAAACTGAACAACAAAATGGCCTTTCAAATTACTTCCCTTTCTTTCAAATCCCCCATCCTGTTTTGCTTAATAAATATCCCTTTTGCCATCAGTTCTCCCATTACAGCTTATTAGTCTTCCTGTACTATGTTCTTGTTTTGGGGTAATCACATAATCTCAGCCTTCACTGAAAGAAATGAGTTCCTGTAGGCAAATGAAAATGCACTTCGAAGTTCTACAGTATTAATTTCTTTTACGTCTAGAGATGTATTGTGCATCGCTGACTGTTTAGGACAAATTTGTCTTCAGAAACCATTCACAGGAACCTTGAGGATCTAGGCCATTGTTTTTGTAAGTAGTAACTTGCATTACATTGGTCAGTTGGGCCTGTAGTTTTGTTTAGTTGACAGTTACATGAGAAGAATTCAAATCACTTTGCTGATTAAGAAACGAACCCAAAACAATCAATCCTGAATGCAATCCTCCACATACCCTAGGCACTTGGGACTCAGTATTGTTTTAATTTTAGCAACAGTAGTCTGAACAGGGGTTCCTATTTTTATTAACAGCTCCTAGTCTGTGTTTTTCTCCTTTGTAGCTTCAGTTTTTAGTATATTTTGTTGGATGAGTGAATAACTAAATGAATAAAGAGCCACTGTTTTTCTCTTTCTTAGATGGAGTGACTGAGGCCTAGAAAAGGTATGACTTGCCCAAGGTTCCACACGAAGTCTTTGGACCTCTGGGTCTAATCCTCTCATAAGGCCATGAAGCTACAGCTGCAAAGTCAGTCTTATCATCCATGCACTCATGTAAGATATATTAGGATTAGTCTCTTTCAGAGAGAATTTTAAAATTGTGGATGAATAATACGAATGGGGAAGATTTTGGTGTCAGAGGGCACAGTGTTTGAATCTGGCTATGAGACCTTGGGCAAGTCATTTAAATTCAATAATTCTCATATGTAGAATTGGGATAATAATACCTATATCATAGGATTAAATGAGTAAATGTGAGCTGTTATTACTATTATCAGAAGTATTATGATGTAGCCATGTAATTATCCTTGACTTTAAGAAGAACGCTCAGTAACTTGCCATATTGGAATCACATGTATAAAGAGAGAACCTCACAAAGCTCAACTGACAGGTTCTCCCCAGATTCCTAATGTACTGTGTTGGCACCATAGTATTTATTTACAACTGTAGTTTGGAATAGTCTTGGGGGCAGAAAAGAAGAACACAGGCTAGTCATGAAGACAGTATTGAGATAGAGAAGTCGTGTTTCTATTTTGACATTAAGTTCTATGGTGGCATGTTTTAGTCGTCTATATTAGGAATTTATTTCTGGCACGACAGTCTATACTCATTCAGATATTGTCTTCCTCTGTGTTCTGATGCTGGAATAGAAAGTGTGTCAAGGGGCTTCCCTGGTGGTGCAGTGGTTAAGAATCTGCCTGCCAATGCAGGGGACAGGGGTTCGAGCCCTGGTCTGGGAAGATCCCACATGCCGCGGAGCAACTAAGCCCGTGAGCCACAACTACTGAGCCTGCGCATCTGGAGCCTCTGCTCCGCAACGGGAGAGGCCGCGGCAGTGAGAGGCCCGCGCACCGCGATGAAGAGTGGCCCCCACTCGCCGCAACTGGAGAAAGCCCTCGCACAGAAACGAAGACCCAACACAACCAAAAATAAAAAAATAAATAAAAAATTAAAAAAAAAAAAAAAAGAAAGTGTGTCAAAAGTCTGTGTGACTAGGAAAGAACTTAAGACGAATCCCTTAAGATGATGAATAGTTTGTGCCTGCTTGGAACTAGGATAACTAGTCTGCTCAAGGGGAGAATAAGAATAGTTAAAATGGTTTGTTTGACCTCTGTCAGAGGTAACAATGGTGTCTGATTTTTAAAAAAACATTTTGAAAGTTGATTCCTTTGGCATTTTGTGGATGAGTCATAGTCACCCCATGAATGTTTCCTGTGTTGAGAGTGACTAATGAATACAGTTTCAAATGTCAGGGTCCACACATGAAGATTACTGACAAGGATAAACCAGATCTGGTGCTCTCAGAGCAAGGTCAGATCATGGCACCCTCTGGAGAGGAATAAACAGAATCAGCACAAAGTACAAGAGTTTTGCCCCTTACAGAAATAACCCAACCACTAGTATGGCTTATTCATGACTGGTTGTTAAACTGGGGCACCTACCAGAACTCCCTAAAGAAGACTAGCCTGTAACAAATATAAGATAGACTATGAGTTAGGAAGTTATAACGTGTATCAAATAATATCCTAACAGAAGATGGGGGATGCATGGCAACTAGATAAAGTCTCTACCTTCCGCTGAAATAATTTCCCAAAGTTTCTCTAACACTAGGGAAAGGGGAAACAAGACCCTTTATTTGAAGGGCCCAACATTCCAGTAACCTGAAAGGTGTTCTTGAGTGGAATTTGGAAGAATTCTCTAGTCCTTGTTGCAGCCTGGATGGCAAGTTTCATGAGACTGCCTGTCCAACTCCATAGATCCTGATGTGCTCGCAAGTCATCTCATTCGGTTTTTTTGCTATCCTAATACCAGGATGGGAATGACCTGGGTAACACTCACAAGCATCTTGCATTGCAAGTGACTATATTGGCATCTAGTTAACACATCAGCCTCTTGGGATTTGGGAATTATGGCTTGATTCTTCAGAGCTAGAAGACTTTTGATAGAACTGATAAAATCAAGTTTCTATACGTAATAAGACTGGTCAGACTGTGAGACAGTCATGACCCTATGAAACCCTACATGAGAAGCCAGTTCTTAGATTTCTTCCCTCATTCTCTTTTCAACACAATTTTTACTGAAACACCACCTGTTTTTGTCTTTAAATGATTTCTCAGAATGAATTTATATAGAAAATATGAGTTTCATTGATTTTCTAAAAAAGAGAAACCCTATCATTGTAAGCCTTGTGTACATTAAATTAAATGTACCGTGCTGATCAATTCGGGCAAAACACCTTGCCCCTGAAGCAGAAATGGTTTGGGAGTTCTCTTTTTTTACTTTCTTACTCTTTTTTAACCAATCTTGCTTAAATCTATCCATTTACCCAATTATCTGGTCTCTGGGATTATGAATCTAATAACCTGCCATTTACAATGAATTTGGGATGAACTTTGCTCCATTATCAAATGATGGGAGCCATGGACCCTGCCCTCTTTTTTCTTGGGCACACTGTTTTCTGTGGTGATCTCTACCTTAATGGCATTAATCATTTATAGCCTCTAGACTAGAAAGTGTCCTCCCTCCATAACCAGCTTCTTAATATGATAGATGGATCAATACAATGTGGGCGATAATAAGTTGTGGGTATTCTAAACAAGGTCCTGGAATGAGCATCTGAGCACAGTGCAGTCAGTCATTTCCATCCATCCTTATGGGGGTGGTCAGCGAATGGGGGGTGTGGAGAGTGGGAAGATGCTCTGTTACCTACTGTTGGAAAGCAGTGGCTTGGTGTGGAGGGAAAAGCCTGGGACTGGGAGCCAGAGAATCTAGTCTGTTCACAGTGCTGCTTTTAGCTGTGCAACCTTGAGCAAGTGGCTTCACCTCTCTGGCTCTCAGAGAGAGAGTTTCATCTCTTGTAAATTGAGTGGATTGGTTTAGATGATCTCTATTGGATGTATATGGGATGACAGGTGGCCAGAGAAAGGCAAGTGGGAAATAAGCAATCTCAGAACCTAAATACGCACAGACTAACTTGACTATGAGGTGAAATTTAAGACCATAAGCCTGGATAAATTATTAGGAGTGTGCAGATGGGTGAAAAATTTAACCCTGCTACAAAGAGGGATGGTGCTCTGGAGCCTGAAATCCTACCTCTGACATGCTCTGTGTGCAGGCAACTTCATCTTTCTGAAGGCTCCCTCATCTAGAAAATAGAGAGGCTGTGATCATTTATATGCAAGCATGAACAGCATATTATTTACAGAATCACCAGAGATTAAGATGCCTTCTGTTCAGGCTGTGCCTCTATAATCTCTGGCAGTTTGAAACGAAGAGGCGGGGAGGGTGTGTGAGGCGGGGGAAGAATGCCATGCCCATGTGTTGGGCATGCTGCTTGTCTGCGTTTCTGAAGAGAATATTCTCATGTAGAAGCAGCCCAGGATCTGATCTCTCACTTGGCTGTTATGAAGGAACCGTATCTTAATAGTGAGCTATGGAAAACTTGGAGCTTCATAAATACTTAATAATCACATTGTGTGTTACATTGGATTATGCTCCAATGATGAATAAAATTCCTGAAGGCAGTACAGAGCAGGGCAAAATGTTATGAACTAAGAGGATAGACTAGGCTCTAGTCTTTATCCTGTCTCCTGTCACTAATTTGCTGGCTGACCTTGAGCAAGTCACTTAATGTCTCTGGATTTTAATTACTTCAACTGTAAAACATGGGGAAAGGAGAAGCCTGGCTGGGATGATTTCTGAGGTTCCTTCCAGCTGTGAGATTAGACTTCGTGATTCTGATATCTGCCATGAACCAGCCCTGAATTCAATGATATTCCCAAAATATTCATAAAAACCCTGTTCAAAGGATAAACTCCAGGCTGAATAAATAAATCCACTCAGCTGTATTAAAGTTTCTTCAGAGTCTTTCCAGTATGACCTTTCACCATTCTTAGCCAGGTCTCTACTTAACCACATCAGTCTGCACATATATCATTTTCATTCATACTTCTAGAATTTGCTTACGCCATTCCCATTTCTACAATAGCCTTTCCTCTCATTTATCCACATGAGAAAATATTATATATCATTCAAAGTATGGTTCAATTGTAATTTCTCTGTGGAAGTGAATCGTTCCCTTGTCTCTTTTTGGAGGCTCCTTCATAACATGTTATAGCATATGTCACATTGCATAGATAATTAGTGGAGTTTACATGTCTGACTGCTGGAGTGTTGGTGACTTGAGGGCAGGGATTGTGCCAGTGCTTAGCTAGATCCATGCTTCTCATAAAGTAAGAGCATAACCCAGTGTTTCTCCAGTGAACTGCAAAGGTGGTGTTTTTCAGAATTGTATTCACTAATTTTGGGTCCTCAAATGCCAAACTTTAGTCTGGGCCTTGCAATATGGGCATATTACCCTACTGGGACATCTTGCACCTGCAGAAGTTGGAAGGGGCTTCTTATATAAACTTCTGAGGGCCAGTTTGAAAACCACTGATCTCTAACCTTATATTTTACTTCTCGATAAAATTACTGGAATCCCAGTAATGCTTCTGAGCTGTTGTAGACTTCACATGAGTATGGCTGAATTTCACCTGGGGAAGGATACCAAAAGTAAATTCTCTCTGTATCAATTGGGGAACTAGGAAGCATGAACAGCATCTCACCTTGAGCACTATTTCTCAGTGGAAGAGGAGTGCGATGGGCATTTCAGGTAGGATTCTTTTTTATTGTGCGGGGTTGTCCTGTCTAGTGCAGGATATTCAGCATTCCTGATCCCAGCGCACCAAAGCCAGTAGTAACACCCACCCCCAGTGTATGTAACAATAAAAATAATACCCTTGGGCTTCCCTGGTGGCGCAGTGGTTGAGAGTCTGCCTGCCAATGCAGGGGACACGGGTTCGAGCCCTGGTCTGGGAAGATCCCACATGCCGCGGAGCAACTGGGCCCGTGAGCCACAACTACTGAGCCTGCGCGTCTGGAGCCTGTGCTCCGCAACAAGAGAGGCCACAATAGTGAGAGGCCCACGCACCGTGATGAAGAGTGGCCCTCACTTGCCGCAACTAGAGAAAGCCCTAGCACAGAAAGGAAGACCCAACATAGCAATCAATCAATCAGTCAATCAATCTTTAAAACAAACAAACAAACAAAAATACCCTTTAGTGGGATAGCACCTGAGTTTGAGAACCATTGATTTTAGAAGAAACCAGGAGGCCTCCCATATTGTAAATGCCATTTTCTAGACATGCAAGCTTAGATCTGTGATCTTCTTAACCCTAGAGACTTTGATTTAGCCGTCAACTCTAGTTCAGGACTGGATATCAGCAACTTGAGAGTTATTTTTGACTGAGAAGAACTGAAAGGATGAAAAATCTGTTCCTTTCTTTCGTAAAGACTTTATGGTTTATAAGGAGTTTTAAAAAGTGCTATCTCATTGGCCCTTCTTGTAATATGAGGAGCAGATTTAGTGCACGTTAAAATCCACAGTGAGATAGATAGATACTGTGATATATTCTGTTTGACTAATTTGGTAAGGTAGGGTTAATGAGAAGAAAATGAATTTCACACATGATTTTGAAAATTTTAGTCTTACTTTTGACCGAAGCCCACCACCAGGAAATGGCACTCTGGAAACTCTCCATCTCTGCCTTAAAAGCTGTCTAGATTGTCACTCTGAGTAAAAAACCTGGAGGCAAATCCAGAAAACTCTAGTGAACAGTGAAGATGTGGTAGGCTGACATTTGTAGCCATAGAAGGTGCTGAATCCTACACCAACATTCATTCATTTCTGGCAACGCAGGCAATTCATACATTCTGGGAAAAGCAGCATCGTGCAAAGCCCAACATTCAGTACTGAACCACTGAAACAACTGATTAACTTGAAAAAGGACAAGAGCCATCTTGCAGAAAGACAATGCAGATCCCTATATGGTTTAATCAGAACCAGAGACCTGAAGTTCTATTTACCCTCTTGATTGCTCTTCTAGCCAGAAAATGTAGGTAAAGTAAAAATTCCCCAGAGAAGGGGCTTGTGTGTTAAGTGGCCTAAAAATGATGCACATCAGTTATCTGAGAGACCGATTATTTGGTTTTCAAAGACGCAGTGTCGCATGGTGCTTAAAAGCACAAACTTGTTAGCTGGATGAATTTGGGCAGGTTATTTAACTACTTGGGGATCCAGTTTTCTCATCTGTAAAAAGGGGATAATGACATTACCAACATTTAGGGTCAGCGTAAGTGCAAATAAGTATTAGCTATCATGATCATCATCATTGTTATTATTGTCGTTACTTTGTGAAGTACCAGCATGAGATGTCAGAGCTTCCAATAAATAATGATGTAAAGATAAGAATCTTCATTTATTTTTGATTATTTGGGCTGAATGAGGTAGTATATTCAAGTCTTTGGCCTCATTTCATAGAACCATAGAATGTTATAGCTTGAAGGACCTGAAACACTATTTAATTCAAATTTCTTGGTTTAGAGATGAAGATGATGAAGGTAAGAGGAGTTAAATCCTTGCTCAAATTCTTGCAACAAAGATTCTGAAGTTTTGAATGCTTTTCTTCTGGTTCATAGTTCTACCCATGAAATTTCTACCTGTTGATTTTCCTTGACTAGTAGTTCACCTGGGGGTGCAAGGAAAATAATCTGAAATGCAAATACCTTCACTTTCCTACTCTTAGCAGCTCTGGTAAAAGTTTGGTGGCTAAGCTCATTGATAAAAAAAAAATTTTTCATGACTAATGAAAAGATGCATGATGTTAAAAGATGCAAAGAGCAGTGGATTGAGAGAGAAGGCTCAAGTCTTGATTCTGCCTCTGCTATTAACTTGGGTGACCATTCTCAGCCTCGATTTCTCTGTTTGCAAAATAAGACAGTTGGGCTGTGGGATTGTTACAAAATATTGGCACAATAATATATTGTATAAATATTTTCTCTAATGAACAATCAAGTCTTTACAATTATGAGAAACATTTTGTCATCAGAATGTTCAAACACCTGGATGCAATTGTTTTTTAATTTGCTAATTATTTGAAAAACAAACAAAGGGAAAAAAACAATTTAAAAAATAAACAGGCCATGGAAACCAGCTTGCTCATTTGTAGGACAGTTTATTGGGTTGGAATATTTTGCCTTTGGCAAATGAGAATCAGTTAATTCCAGGTATTTGCTTATTGACTTGCTAGAATAGAATGATCTATTTTTCTTTCACTTTTGTCAGTAATCACCAGTTAAAACTTTTAAAGGGAGGCCCAATTATTCCTGGAAAAGGATAATATTCTATGACCTGCCAGACTGTGATGTCATCAGCTCTCCTCTGATCAATATATGTGTTTTCATTTTAAGCTAAGCTCCCTCTGAATTTAGTAATAAGAGTAATTGCCTGCAACAATCTTGAAGGCCAATCAAATACTTTCTCAAGGAAATAAATATCTCTTTAAGGTAAAAGTGAAAAATAGCATGCAATTCCATTTAAGCATTAAGTTTCTGAAATTGCCTCATCATAGTGAAATGCAAGGCCTTTGGGCTGATGTGTCCCTTGTTCCCTGGAAGAGGACAGCAAGGCACAGTTTTCAGTAGCAGTCTGTCTTGGCCATCACTACCTGTGCCCCTAGAGGGGCTAGGAGGGTGGTTGTCAGGGTAAGATTTGATGTTCTGTGTTTGTCTCCTGTTTTATTTGCTGAAGGAAAATGCCGCAGGGAATACTCATTTCTTGGCTAGATGAGGGTATGGCATGAACAGACCTGGAACAATGGTCTGAATTCAACAAATATTTACTGAGCACCCATGTGCCAGGCTACAGGAGTTGCAACACCTGTGACCACAGCATTTCTGTGCTAATATAGGACACTCCTCAATTACTTTATTGATTAAGTGAATGATTGTATACTACCAGCATGAGTTTCAAAGCTACATTGTCAGTTCTATTTACTTCTTGGGATGTAAAATCAGTTAAATCCCTCAAGCTAAAAACAGTGAAAATTAAACTCTTTTCAGCTCCGAGGTAAAATATTTTCTCCCTTGCAAAATCCAAGCCCTTTCAAGAGATACACAGTTCCCATGAAATGAATAAGCCATGGTTCCTCCCAAAATGATATTTATAATTAAAGCCAGCATGATCTGCTAGAGACCAGAGTTGACAATCTCCCTAAGTTCCCCTTTAGTGATAAAATTACATATGCAACAACTGGCTGAGAGTGGCATGCTTGACCAGCATCAGGCTAAGAGTATATCTCAGCTATTTCTCTGGCAGAGTATCTTACAAGTTACCATTCCTTTGTTAAGACTTTGTTAAGACCTATTTATCTATCTATCTTAAGACAAATATATACATATATCATATATAAGATATATATATATATCAAGTTTATATAAACTTGAATTTTGAATAAGAACCGCTAGGTTATTTCTAAGTTGGAATTCAGGAAACCAGTAAGACAGTAAAATGGAACGTTTTACTTTACTTTATGGTAAAATGGAATCTATGTGAAGCAAACTCCAGAGGTCACCAGCTCCTTCCGTGAGACGTGTCCTCCTTGCTAGCCTTATTGTCTTGAGCATCTTTGGGCTTTGGGGGATGTCCTAGGCACAAGTAGCTTTTTCTCCTCTCATGGCAAATGTTTCAAAACAGAGTCCCAAATCTTTATTCCCAGTTTGACGTTCTCAGTTGCTGTGAGGATGATTTTAGCACTTTCCAAAGCTACATTGTCCAATAGAACTCTCTGCAGTTTTCTGTATCTGCGCTGTCCAATAAGGCCGTCATTAGCCACATACGGTTTTACTGAGCACTTGAAATATGGCTATTGTAATTAAGGAACTGAATTTTTAATGTGTAAATTTTAACTAACTAAAATGTAAACAACTTCATGTGGCTAACGACTACCATATTGGATAGAGTGGTTCTAGACAGTGTAAGATTATGGTTCATGGGGCCGAGCAACCCAGCAACAGCACCCTTGCAGGATCGCCCAGTGAGGGTATAATAGAAGTTATGCATTTAATTATGAGTTATGCCTTAATTGCTTCTATAGGGGGTTTGAAGCAGAATGTCAGTAATAGCACTAGGAAGACATAAAGGGATCTCTAAGTAAAGGATAACAAATGGGAGGAATATGTTGTGATAAATATTAAGAGATAAAAGAGCAGAACAGTGTCATTTGAATTGAATTTGAATTTGAATTTCTAAATTCTACATATTGGAGCAGGCTAGAACTATCCAGTTCAATATAAAAATTACATTTTGCCAGTGTGATTACTAGGGCTATAAAAATCCAATTAATGAAGGTGAGATTTTACTGTGGGCTGAAAGAGAAGCAAGCAAAAATGAATAGAGTATCAGGTCCAGTGTATGTTAGAGTAGACTAGAACTCTAGGACCATCTCTAATGAAATTATCTACTTGACTGAATTGTGAAAATTCAATGAAATGATTTATGAAAGGACTTAGCATAGTGGCTAGCATTTGACAGATATCAGCACTTATGATGATCAGTTATTTTCGCCTAGATCTTTTTGAGGCTTCTTCCAAGTACCTTTGAGAACATAGGAAGATGCTAAGGGTAACTGATTTAGGCAAAATTATTTGTTGAGAGTAGATCATAGAAGAGGAAATATAGACAACATAAAGGCAAGCAAAGAAATGCCACACCATCTTCCCCATTTGCAATTTGTTGCTATAGGGAGAACAGTTACTGAGGAAGGTGGGTCAGGTATCTCAGTTATGTTGGGTCAGACAACACTGGAATAGTGAGACCAAAGGGGAAAGAATAGGAAGAAAAAGTAGGAATGAGGACTGCTTGTATTTTAAGTGTTTATAATTACTGAGTATAGTTCACTCATGCTGATGTTCTTGTCAAAGATAAAGAAGGCATGGAAGAATATTTGAGGCACCATGGGGGTAGTGGAAAGGGCACTGGCCTTGGAGTCAGGTCAACTGGATTCCAATCCTAACCTTTCAGTTTTCTGACTTAGACTAATAACCATCTTGTGGTTCCCAAATTCTCCTTTTTGTAAAACAATGATGCTTAATGATTTTGAAGATTATTCCAGCCCTCTAACTCAAGGGTGTAATTCTAAATATGAAAGCACAAGTGGGCTCTAATCCTCCAGATTCCCCGAAGCCCTGCTGTTCTTTCAGGAAAACCTGCTGTTTTAGTCCTCTCATGTGTTTCTGTTATCCTGAAGCTCAAGTTGTGTGAACAGTGGTGTCTCAAGCAGCATGCACAAAAGCAGTTGGTATGGTGGGAGTGAGTGACAGTGGGTGGGTGAACAGATTAAAGAGGAAAGGGTTGGAAGAGAGAGTAGTGTGTGTGAAAAAAAAAAAAAGCAGGCCCTCTACTTTTGACAGACTCTTGCTATATTCTCCAGTAACAGCTATCCAAAGCCAAATGCCAAAATGAAGGCATGAAAATAGCTTGCACTTCAGAGTTAAGCAGACTTGAATTTGAATCCAAGCTCTGGATTTGAGATACGTAACTTCAGTTTTCTTAACTTTGTGAAACTTATGGTTAGCAGCTATTGTAAAGCTTAAATGAGATAATATGATTCAGCAGATAGTAGGTTTTTAGTAAATATTCTCTTATCGTGGCCTCCCTAAATTGGCTTAGTTCCTTCCTCATCTAGCCCAGAATGTAAAAGACTCATCAGAGAAACACACCGGGCTGCTTAGAGACCTATATCTAGAGGATGTAAATAACGTGCGGTGGGGAGAGAAGGGTGCTGAAGAGAGAAAAAACTTTGGCCAGGAATAGAAAGCCCGGTCTCTCCATTGATGAAGCCTCTTCCTTCGTGCTACCTCACAGTTCTCTGGTTCTTGAAAGCCACAGAAGTGTTTACCAGAACAGCAACCCTAACTGTGTTTCCAACGCTTTACCAACAGGAAGATTCACAGCGCAGGCAGAGAAAACAGAACGAGGCGCCACATTCTTTCCCATTCGAAGACCGCAAAGCTGGATCCTGGAGTGACACCCGCTCCTTGCTCCTCTACCCAGGAGTGGGGAAAATCTCCTTCCAAGCGGGGTCCGGGGGAAGGCAGAGAACCAGGGAATGCATAGCACCTTTACCCATCTCTCTAGGTCGCTTGCTCCACCTGACCCCCTTTACGTGGTTCTAACGCAGTTTCTGCTTTGGAGAAATGTTGGCAAGCGGTGAGCCTCCAGTCCCCTGGCACGATTATCTCCCTGCCTCGGAGAACTTTCAGCACCGCGGACAGCGCCCCTCCCCGCCATCCTCTCTGTGGTCCAGGCTCCTGACTGGTGCTATCCTGCCGCTTGGCGTTCTCCCGGACCCCTTCCTGGAGGGGACTCTGGTCGGGGTGGGTGGGCCGGGGGAGAGGAGGTGGGTTATCATTCTGTGTTTCTTGGTCAACTCTGGCCAGTGACCGGCCCCGCCACTTCGGTGAGAATCCCTCCCAAGAGCCGGTTCCTTTGCGCCTCTCAGTTCAAGACCTCAGTGAACCGAGTCTGGCACAGGTGGTGGGGTGGGGAGCGCCAGGAGCCGGCGAGAGCTCTACTGTTCCAGCATTCCCGCATCTTTCCTCCGCCTTCACTTCGCTTCTAGTCATTTGACGACTTCTATCTTACTGTTCAATCACAAAGCAAAATACCTGTGTGTGGGGGGTTGGGCGGGGGAGGGAGGGGGTGACTCAAGAGCGAGAAGGAGGTTGGGGGCTGCGTCCCGCAAGGCCACACTGCCCTACTCTGGCCCTCTGGATTCCTAGGACACTGATGTGCTTTGGCATGGGGGAAGAGAGGAGTCTTAGGTGCAGGTGAGAATCCTCTCTGGCCAGGGAGCTTTCCTGGACACTTCACCCATCACGTCCTCCTCGTCGCCCCTGGCGTGTCACTGCTCTCTGGGGACAGATGCTCCTGAGAGCGCACTGGCCTGGTCAGGTCACCGGGCTCAGCTAGAGTCCCTTTGAAGAGTTTGCTCTCTGGTAAAAGGGCAGACGTTGTCTGTCCCTGCTCTCCCCTCGGGCTTCGGCCGGAAAAGCGTCTCTTCCTCTCCGTGGGCTCTTTCCGAGGCCGAGAACCGAGCTGTGCGAGCCCGGTGTGTGCAAGGCATGGGGGGACAGGACGAGCCCGGCGTCGGTGGAGACCCGGGGGGGCCCGGACGCAGCTCGCGACTCCCTCCTAAGCCTCTGTCTCCCGCCGTGCCGGAGCTGCATTCGCCCCAGCCCCGCCTGGTAGCCCTGCGAGTTGGAGCCCGGCGTCCCCCTACCCCGGATGCTGTCCAGGCCACATTCTGGGCCAGAGCCGGAGAGACCCCGACTCGCCTCCTTCCTTCTTACAGCAGACCCCTTCCCCGAGGGCGCGCCTCAGCCTCCGCGCCATGTTCCTGCTTCCCCCCTCCCGGCGGCTCCGGCTCCCTGGCTCATTCAACCGGAGGCAATCATTCCCATGCGCGGGGGTCCAGCTGGGATGCAGAGGGCACGGAGGCGGACAGACCGCGGCGAAGGGGGACGTTCACTCACCGGAGGGCTGGAGGCGATGACCTGGCTGCCGGGGCTGATGGCTGGCGGTCCGCACTTACAGCGCCCGGCCCTGCCTCCTGCGATGCTGGGTGGTGGCGCCAAAGGAAGGCAGCAGGCGGCCGCTGCTGCGGAACAGCTCCCCAGTTATACAGACTGCCCCGTCTACCCCGCACCCTCCCCGCGGCCTGTCAGTCCTCCCTCCAGCTAGCCGGTCTCCGCCCTCCTGGAGTCACGTGGGCTGCCCAACCCCTTACGTTATTGAGCCGAAGCCTCTCACCAGGCGCCCCCCACCCCCACCCCAAACACGCACACGCACACGCACACGCGCGCTTTCTCTCTGTCAACTCCTGCCTGGCCTACTGAGCCTCCAGGTGCCGCTTCCAGTATCTCGGGCTATATGAGGCCGAGGGGCAAGAGATGCAAGCAGCTCTCTGTCCGGGGAAAGGGCCAGGCAGGACTCTGCAGTATCGGTGTGTTGCGAATGCACAGACTCTGCCAGAAGCTCCACCTCTGCTGGACTTGGCATTGGACAAAGCTGGCTACCCAGACCCGCTTCCTGCCCTCTGAAAGCTTCCCCGCTTCTTCACGGAGCCCTTGCTGCTCTTAAACTTCTTCCACCTCCCTTAGCATTACTGAAAAGAAAGGATGGGAGAGATTGATTTCCCCTCCCCCCCCTCCTAAAAAAGACAAGACCTTCCTCCTTGTCCAAAGCTCAAGTAGGCCAAGTTTATCTTTGGATTCTCAACATCTTATGAGTAGAAAGATCGAGGATTTGAGATTTGAAGACTGACCAGGAATTTCGGTCTATGTGACCTTGGGGGTATCTAACTTCTACTAACCTTTCTTCTCTCATCTGTGAAATGACCTCCTCACAGAACTATTATGAGAATTTAAAAATGATAATATTCTTAAAATTGCCTATCTCAGGGCTAGACACATATTTAGAACTCAATAAATGAGAGTCCTTCCCCTGTCTCTGTTAAAAGATAAATTTCGGAAAACAAGGAGATTGTGATTTGTGCCAGTAGAAAGGAAGTATCTTTTGTAAACTTAGAAGGGAGTATCTGTGCATTCAGGCTAGACAGATAACGTCTGAGTGGGGACAAGATATACACGGGGCTTGTATTTTTTCATTGGCTCTGTTAGGATGAGAACTATGTTATGTCTCAAAAGGATGAGGACTAGATGGTACAAACCCAGGCATGTTTGGCCTCATCAGAGAATGAATTATTTAACATGCATTGGATAGACTGATTTAGATGGAAAGTACCTACATGAATTCTTGCATCTTTGGTCCAAGCCCTCAAAATACATGGGATCTAATGAGATGTAACTCTCCATCCTTGGAAACAAATTCACTGGGCTTCTGTTTGAGAAGAATACTGGCTGTCTGACACTTCCCTCCTAGGATGGAGCAGTTCAAGTGTACCTTTAGGTTGTGGGTTCTAGCTCAGAGGACCTGGGTTCTCCCCAGAAAAATGACTAATCAGTGCCAGGACAGTCTGGGAAAGTCCACCTAGCTTAAGCTGATTATTGCCTTGGACCAGCATTCAGGTCTGAAGTCTTGAGACATTCCCATAATTGGAGCTTATGAGAGTTCTGCAGGGTATATCAGATCTCCTGGGATACCCAAGAAGCTGTGAAACATTTCAGGACAGGCATAGAGTTAAAGAATCAGAAGTTTGGAGCCTTAATGCAGTCTCTGCCAGTTGCTTACTGTATGATCTTTGGCAAGTCACTCAAGCTCTGAGAGTCTCAGCTTTACAATGGGAATAGAACGTCTGTCTGCCTTCTCCATGAGCTTGTTGTAATGTTCAAGTGGGATCAAGTATGAGAAGCCATACCGTCAAAGGTAAAGAGCGAATAAATGCAAGCTATTAACATTATAGACCGAAGAAAACCCTGAATTTATTCTAGTCCAGATGCATTACGGTCATGAAGAGATAGGAAGTTGGGATTTGTCATGGCATGGGCAGTTACTAAAGTGTCAGTGTTTTTCTGTAAGTCTGTGTGTGTGCATGTAATTCAAGGGGTGTGGTGTTTCAAGCACTGTATTTTCGTTTTCGCTGTCTTCTTTGATGGATTTCTGGATTAAATCTCATTTTTTCCCTGGCTTTTCATTATTAGAACAACACCAGCCACAATCACAGTGGTTATGAGTATTTAATATCTGAGATAAGTTTGTGCCTGTATTTCAGGACAGAGGGTTTACACTTTTCTGACTTTCACAGGTAAAACTGATTTGGGTTAGAAATTCAAAATGGGTTTGATTTCAAAGAAAAAAATATTCAGCATCCAGGAGCAATTTCTGGTTAATCACCAGCACCTTGAATGGTGATAAGAGTCTCCAGTCCACTGCCAATAAACCCAGTGAAATCTTCACACAAACCAGGAACTCCTGAGGAGCTCTCCCACCTGTAAGCAGATTCTAGCCCACTTTCCTGGTTTACTTCCTTTTAATATTCTTCAGAAAGTGTCAGTTTGGACCTCTTTATATTTAGGGACACCAAAAGACCAGAAGGTGCCAACTCATGCTCCTATACATATCATTAAAAAAAAAATTGTCCAGGGTTGGTAAAATGCTACCTCTGACTCCTACCTACCTCTGTGTTGTCATGAGGAAACATGAGAAATGGAAGAATAAGCATGAAATAATTTAATTTTGCCTCAAAAATTGTACCTTTATGAGCGGTTACTTGAATGAGCGTAAATTTCAGAAAAATTTGGACAGTTTCACCAGAAGTTGCTCTGGGACTCTGAATAATTTTTTCAAACCAGTTTTCAATGTCCAAGTCACTTTTCCCAGCACAGGGCAGAAAAAGGAGCTTAGGGGACAGATCTTGCATAGATTGCAATAGAAAGTTACACCTTAACAACGATTTCTTGATAAGGTTTCCCTTGGGTCCTACTCCTTTACTTTCAAGCGTTTATCTTTTGCCTGTTGACTGCTGCCTTTATGAGACACTGCAGACACTTTCCAGCTGTAGACAGAGCATTACTGAACCAATGAATAGAAATGCAGTAGATAAAAATGTAGTGGAGCATTTAGAGCCACACACAGCAGGAACAATTAATGCGTATCTCAGTTCCAGGGTTGAGCAATGATACTGCAGAGTGACTGCTAATTAGGTCTTGAAAGTACACATCCTACTTTTCTTTTTCCAACAATTGGAATGTGGCACTTTTGATTCATTTATTCAGTGTATTCTAGACACATGAGATATGGCCATGAACAACACAGAAATGGTTCCTGCTCTCCTTGAGCTTACAGTCTAGTGGAGAGAGACCCTAATGGATCAGACCTAGTGGATCAGACCCTAATCAAGTAAACAGAAAAGTGGAGATAAGTACCATGATGAAAACAAAATAGAGCGATATAACAAGGAGCAAAGGGCGCCACTTTAGTTGAGTGGTAGAGAACTGACAAAAGCAAATGCAGGGGCCTAGACACACAAGTTATTACTTTCCAAGGAAGGGGCAGTGCCCTCTTACCCAAGGCTTTTTGCCAAAAGTCTACATTATTAGCAGGGTAATCATAAAATCCTTCATGATTGACCCACATGGATGGATTATGGTTAGGCCACCAGGAGATTGGCCAGACGCCTTAACGACCATTACCTGTTTTTGTCTCATGATTCATGATGACGAATACCTGATGCTTTCTTCTAGAAGGATCCCAAGCTCATCAATGCCGCTGACTTTTGCCTCTAAGCAGATTCAGAAGCTGAGAAACCAAAAACACCACTGTGACAGCCTGGCCAGAGGCTGGTCAAGAGCCCTCTAAATGGAGAGGTTGCTTCTGGGCAGCAAAAGGAGAAGAAAAGACAGAACCAGAACCCAGTATATCACAGGCACACAATAAAGATATAGTAAATAAATAACCTGCTGCTAGAATTCTAACAATTGGACTGGGAATTTATAGGCAAATTATCTATGAGTAATTATCCTCTGGGTATTTAAATTCCAAGAGGAAGAAGGGGGATGCTGACCTGAGCATGTTCTTTTCCTTCCTCCCAAATTTACAGAGAGATATAGCAACTCTCCTCATCCCGACACCCTGCGGCATGAGTAAAGTTCCTTAATGATGAAGCTGTGGAAAGAAGTCAGGAGTGTCAAACCAATGGAGTTCCCTGACATGAAAGGAAACACTAAAGCAAACAGTTCTTCCCAATTATTATACATTTTCTTTAAATACACTCACTTTTCCACTTAATTTATTTTAAAGATGTTGCTATCACTACTTTAAATAGAAAACTGGCATCAGTTGCCATATAGACAAGATAATCATTTAAATAAGAACAGTGAAAATAAAACACTGCTCCTATGGTCAAGCTAAATACTATTGCCTGCCCAGGAACCTGAGGCTTGCTTTCTCTTTATGAGAAGAAGAAAATTAGGGGACTTCCCTGGTGGCTCAGTGGATAAGACTCCGCACTCCCAGTGCAGGGTCCCGGGTTCGATCCCTGGTCAGGGAGCTATAACCCACATGCATGCCGCAACGAAGGAGCCCACATGCTGCAATTAAGACCCGGTGTAACCAAATAAATAAATAAATGAATATTTAAAAAAAAAGAAGAAAAAATTAACAACTGTTAAAGAGGTGTTAAAGATATATTCATATCAAACTGAGACTTTCTCCATGAAGGAATCAGAAACGTTGAAAGCCAAGTGGAAAAGGATAACTTTTTCACTGTGTGATTATAGGTCATTTAGTGCTGAATCCTAGTACTATTTAAATCAGTATTTCTCCCAGTTTTAACGTGCATAGGAATCATATGGGGATCTTGTTAAATATGCAGAATTGGATTCAGTAGGTCTGGGGTGGGACCCAGGGAGTTGCATTTCTAACACAATCTCAGTGATGCTGGTGCTGCCGGTTCTTGGATCACCTGTTGAGTAGCAAGGCTCCAAAGTACCAGTGATGGTATGTGTCCCACACTTTGAGATAGGCCAACTCTTATTTTATAGATGAGAAAAGTGAGGACTTGGGGGTTGTAAATAACGTAAAGTTATTTAGGTTCTCTTCCAAAAGATCTGTGTGGTCACTGACTTGCTGCTAGGGCCCTCAAAAACCATTTTTCAAGGGGCTATGACATGAAAGTCAAGGTTCGGACTGCTGTGTTCTACAGGTTATTCTGTGGTAACAGACACACCCAAACTCTCAGTAGCTTAAAATAACAATACTTATTGTTCACATTATGTCTCCACTGTGGATGACTGTGGGTTCTGCTCCGTGTAAATCACTTTATACCATGTTATGATGCCCCATCTCAACATGATACTTCAGAGTTGACCTTGGCAGGCAGGACCAAAGCTGGAGGACCTTGTACCATCAACTAAATGCTCTGGCTTGGAAGTAATGCATGTCACTATTGCCCACAACCCATTGGCCAGAACATGGCACCACTCAACGGTAGTTACAAGCAGGGAGTGGAGAAGAAGAATACTTCCATCTTCCTGGAATAAGAGTAGAATCAGTTACAGTGAACACTAAAAATCTCTACCAAATAAATAGTTTTTCTGTCACTAACAATCCTTGATTCTGTTATCTCAGTCTTTTCTCTCTTCTCAGGATCTCCCATATCCACTGTTCCCAGGCCATGGGGCCACTGTTAGCCCACCTCCTCCCCGCCCCCTAGTCCTTCTGTATCATACAGAAGGAAAAGGCAGTATAATGGCAGAGGGAATGCAGGATGCCAGGAAACTTTGGTGATAGCAGGGGCATCAAAAGAGATAGGCCAAGTCAGGGAAAGTGGCCATGGTGACTGGGAGAGAGAGAGGAGTAGAGAAAAAGAGGAGCAAGGGAAAGGAGATGAAACAACCATTTCTTTAGGGCCTAGTAAATGTTAGGCCCTGTATTAGGATATTTACATGATTTTGTCCTCATAACATTCAGGTTGTTATTGGCCTATTTTACACTCAAGGAAACAGAGGCTCAGAGGGCTTATATAACTTGTCAAGATCAACACAGAGGGTAAACTAGGATTGATGCCAGACTGTATGCCTAGAATCTCCCAGGAAGTCTAAGAAAGTCACTCTCACAAAGCAAGGCAGGACTGGTCCTGAAGAATGGACTACCTGTTCACACTGACATTGGAATTCCTTGGTTGTAGTAGGCACGTGCACACAAACAGCTGAGACATCCTGATTCCATAGTGGCTACTACGTGGGGTTATACAGTACGCCTGGGAGACCAAGCTTCTGAAGCCCTTGAGGGGAGGATGTAATAGTTAAGGTCAGTATGGGTGTTGGGAAGTCTTGCTCTGGAGCCTGAGAAGGATGGGGGCTACAATTGTCCCATGTACCCTTCAGATCAAGGTAGGAAGGATCAGGGACTCTGGAGTCAGACAGACCTAGGTTTGTATCCAAACTCAACCACTTATTAGTGATGTGGTATTTGGCAAATCATTCAAGTTCTCTGAGACTTGGTATTCCAACCTGTAAAAGGGGGTAATAATGCCTAACTGCAGAGTTGTGGTGAAGACTGGAAATAACATACATAAAGTGCCCACCACATGTAGTTGCTCAATGTCAATGTCTAGTCTTAGTGTTATTAGCGATAAGAAGATCCCTCTACCTACCTGAGTGAGTTCAGCCATGGTAGGTTCCTGTTCTGAGCCTCCATTTGTTCTTCAGAAACATGAGGGAATGGGAACAGATTTCCTCTAAGAGCTCTTCCAGAGACTCAAGTCAATGCACCAGGAGTCATGGGGTTCTCCTGGGGACAGCTGGGGAACGGGCCCGCTGAGCAGCCGTACCCAATGCAGCACTGAGAAGGGGAACAGCTTATGCTGAATGAAGAGTCCCTGGGTCCACCGGCAGGGTTCCCAAGCCCCAGACGGTAGCAGACTTCATTTTGTTGCCATTGCCACCAACCAATGACCCACTACAACAATAGGTAATGTAGGGATGACTGTGGGTCCAGGGGTGGTCTTTTTAGCCACCCTTGCGCATAGGAAAGGCCACGTTGCTAACAGAAGCAGTGCCTGCCAAGGCAGCAGCTATAGCAGCAGCTTTGAATACAAAACAAAAATGTCAATAAGCACCAGAGAGAATTGGAGGGAGAGGAATGGCGCTCACACTAATGGGATTGTTAGCTCACTCCAGTCTCAACCGCTCATGCTATTGCCACCAAGTGGAGAATGGATTATACTGGTAGTGTATAATCAATTATGTCCACAGCAGATTCCCTTCATGAGATGGGCAGGCAAATCACTACCCTCTGAGTAAGCATCCGTCATGTAAAACAGTGATTATTTTATTGTCAGTCTTTTAAAGATATGTATTCACCTGCTGTGTATAAGCTTTCTCCTGTTTAATTCAATGACTTTTAGAAAATGAGAATATTTCATTCCATTTACTTATTTCTTAAAGCTCTTAAGAAGACCAAAGACTCTATAAAGCATTCCAATACATTAGATGAAGGTGATAAGACAATTTAGAAACAGGAATGAAGCTCCAGTTTCTGTCTCTTCCCAGTCCCAGCTGGGGAAGGCTTAAGCCCTCAACCACAGATGTCTGTTTTCAGAATCCCAGGGAGGGAGAGTTCACTGGCTCCCGCCTCCCCCTCCTTCCACAAAATGTTGTTGTGTTTAATTATCCTTGCAATAAGGTTTTTGTCTCATTGTCCATGTCAGGTACCAGGAGGGCCTTTAAGATGATTCAAGGCAAGAATCAGTATATGTCCTGCTTGGAGGATTCGGTCATCCCAGTTCCTGCAGCCCTCTGTCTTGAGATTGGCCACTCACTCTGGCCCTGGCTGTTGGGTCTGTGTGCAGCTTGGTCTGGGACACCTTCTCCATGTGGTTTAGAGCAACTACCAGTGAACTTCCAGATCTTGAAACATGGCTCGGCCTCTTGGATCTAGTCCTGAACCAGACACCAGCTCACTGCTTTCTAGGTTCTGACCCTACAGGCCCCACTTTTAATTATCTAGGCAAGCCCTGTGTTATTGCAGAGGATATACACTGAATTGTTTTCTTAATTTGATCTCTGTTTATATATCCGCGTTCAGTAGAGGCTTGGGCATCTGTTAAAATGGTGACCAAACAGGAGGCACTGATGTAATGTCTAAAAACACTGTTGTGAGAAATAAGGATGGCTCCCTTTATTCTTACCCTGTCCTGATGAGTAACTGCATAGGTTTGCTTCATTCATGAGGTCTGTTTCCAGTCTTGAGCTTTTCTTTCTGTTCTCTGGGCTCTCCATCTTCTGATGTGGAGCTATGGTGATGCGGATGATGACGGCTGTGCAGTAACAGCGCTGATACCTTCCCACCTGCTCCTCAAGCCCCCTACCCTGGCTGAATCAGCTGCTGCTCTTCTCACTACGGTTAGTCTAGGAGACATTCGTACCAATTAACATATCATCAGAAGAACTACTTTAAGCTATAATGGGAAGTGAGGCAAACTTAATCCCATCTCACAATAGCTTGAAGACTTTAATTGTTTTGTCCAGAATAGATGCTGACAATGGCTGGTTTAAAAAGCAAGTGCCCATCTCCTTTGAATTCTCTAAGTGGCTTTAACATCCCTGGTTCTTTACTAAATGAACTCTGCATAAAACTTGTGCCATCTCACACATGCCAATGCTTTTGGCTGGTTAGGAATCGTCATAAAACAAGAGAAAAAGTGTCAGTGTGAAGGAGAGCAACAAGAGAATGTTTGCCCTATTCAGGAAGGTGATGTGACCTCTGGCTTTGAGAAAGGTCTGTGTCTAGCCAAGGGAATAGCATGAAATCTTTCAAGAATTAGGCTTTCTTCCATGTCAGGTAAGTGAATTACAAGATAAAGAAATCTCCAGTTGTACCTATTGTGTTTATGTGGCGGGGGGCATAAAATAACAGTGATGTGAGATGTGGGAATGATTGCTATGCCCTGACGCCTCCCGTGATGAGACTTAGGTGGGTTTAGGAGAGATGTTGGAGGAACTGTTTATTTGAACTAAATGGGGAAGGTGCAAGTAAAAAAGCATCTTTTTTTTGTGGGGGCGGGGGGGTGTGGAGCGGTGATTTCAGCCTGATCAAGAAGGCCAGATGTTTAAAAATTAAAATTATAATGGCTAACATTTATTGAGTGCTGACTAGATAGGGTTCAAGGAGGTCATAGATATCAGTCATTTGTTGACTAAGTCAAATAAACTCCGAATAACCAAATTAGTGGTAGAATCTGATGTGTGAGTTTTCAAGGAGAACTTCAGAATAGCTGCCCTGAGGAGGATTTATTAAACGAACATCAAATAAATATTTCCCAAGAGCTGACTATGTGCATGGTGACCAAGCTGGGCCTTTGTGATAAAGGAAAAGAGGAAAAACAGAACTGCCTAAAACTGAGTTGCTGAGTAGAACTGAGAGATTTTTTTTGGATGTAGACCCTGCTTTAAAACTGAGTTGCTGAGTAGAACTGTAGAGATTTTTTTTGGATGATGTATGTGTATGAATACTAGGTAGAGGTGAGGGGAAGTTGGCGTCCAGCAGTTTGGCTAGCTTGCCGTGATCTGACATTGAGTGGGCAATAAGGAGAATGTGGCTGTGACGTGGCCTTTTCAGTCTTCCCTGTGAATGACTTTCTAAATGAAAAGGTAGGGACTTCAGGCACAGCTGGGTCCAGGTGCTGAGAGAACATCACGAGGTGTCTGTCATCATCTGTCAGTTCTGTTTGTATCTGAGCTAGCTTCATCCTCAGCCAAACTCTCTCCCCAAGGGTGGCAAATGGCCACCAGTGGCCCCAGACTCACTTTTTTTTTTAAAGTCTTTACTCAATGTGTTACAATATTGCTTCTGTTTTATGTTTTGGTTTTTTGGCCGCAAGGCATGTGGGATCTTAGCTCCCCAACAAGGGATCGAATCCACACCCCCTGCATTGGAAGCGCGGAGCCTTAACCACTGGACTGCCAGGGAAGTCCCCCCAGACTCACTTTTTTACCAGGTTAACAACCCCAGTAGAAGGAGAGTATCTCTTTTCTAATAGTTCCCGCACAAGTCCCAGGGCTGACTCTCACTGGACTGACTGAGGTCATTTACTCATTTATTAATTAATTACGAAGTTCAGGGAAATGGAAGGTGATAATTGACTGATCTATGCCCTGTGGTCACCATAGTTCTGGGAGGCGAGGTTAGTACCACATAAGCCACATGGACTGGGAGTGGGGATAAGACACTGTTATTAGGAGAAAAATAGATTCTAGGCAGGTAAAAACAGTGGAGCATTTCCCAAAATTTATTGCTCAAAGAATCCTTTTTTCTTGAAGTTACTATTCAGTAGAACATACTTGGGGAAATGCAGTCTTCAGTGATCAGATCCCTAAATATGTCTCATAATATTCATGGTCTTGTGCCTAGAAATTTTTATCTGACCCCATTAATGTTGTTTTTAAATAAAGATGAAAAATGCATTGCCTGATTTTTTTATACCCTTAAGAACTGCCATATTGACAATGATAATAGTGATTATATTTGTTCTTAAAAGTACCTCTTTGCATTTGTTCAGTGCTGTACACCTTATCAAGTTTTTCCCCCAACATACTATCTCATTAGCTCTGAGATGCTATCAACAGTAGTTAATTACTCAATGACCTCAGCTACCAGACATCAGTCTTCTTGTCATTAATTGTCAAAATATCATACCTGATTCCCAGCTCCCTTTAGCTCCACCTGTCACCTTGCTGGACTCAAAAACTCTTAATGAAGATGTTAAATGTGCTAATTAACTTTGCCGTGGTGAAAATATCTTTTATTTTAGTGCCATAAGAAACTAGCAGAGGAAAGGGCTGCTTGAAGGAAGAAGACTGGCAAATTGCTTCCAGCTGTCAATCTGAAAAGTGATAAAAGACAATGGTCCAGGCTCCAAGTTATTTATGTTCAAAAGCATTGGAGTTGGGATGGCTTAGTTGGAGCTACCACTGAGCACTGGGTACTTCATTTTTACCCAAGAATGTATAAATGTATGCATGTATGTATCAGTGAGGATGCATTTGGTTGCAAGTAAAGGAAAGCCCAACTCAAACTGACTTGAAAATAAAGGAAATTTATGGCTCTTATAACTCTATGTCTGCCTTAGATCCTTTTTAGGACAAGGATGGATAGATAGATAGCTCGATTGATCTATCATATTATATGTATGGTTCAAGAGTTCAAGATTTGTTTGATTCAGTGGCTTAACACAGTCATCAGAAAGGGCTTCTTTTCATGGTGTCAAAATGGCTGCAATGGCTCCAGGCTCCACCTCTGCATCATATGCTGTCCAGAAGGAGAGCAAGCCTTTCTTTCCTATGAGCCCTTTCATATGACCCCTTCTGATCAAAAGCTTTAACCAGATGTTTGGATTATGCCAATTAATATTCTACCCCTGAAGCCAGACTTGAAATTATTTTCCCCTCAGTTATATGGGGGAATTGGGTGGTTACCAAGGAAGGGGAGCTGGATATGGGGGAGGCAACTTCAACAAAGCCCATTAGAGTAGGAATATATTATTGTATTCCCTATCACTCCCTCTCTACCTCTCTCTCCTTTGAAATATTATCTATTTATCCTCATTCTACAAAGGATTTCAGTCAGATGTGGATCATCTATAGGAGGAGTTTGGGGATAACAGAGCACTGGATTTGGAATTCAGTAATGCCATACACTTATCTCTATGACCTTGGGCAAGTCCCTATATCTCATATCTAAAACTCAACCTCTCTCATTGGATAAATGAGAATAATGTTTACCCTATTCACCTCACAAGGTTGTTGTGATCAAAGAAAAGATCCTGAATTTAGTAGCATTTTCTAATTTACAATTCAAATGTAAATTATTACTATTTTTCTCATGGGTGGCATCATATAATGAGGAATAGAGATTTCAGAGCAATCACTCAGAGAAGCAGATTTGCTTCGGAAAATGTTCTGTCCCAAACCTCCGGTTGCAGAAAAAAGCAGCAGCAGTGGCTTTTAGATATATGGTGCTGAGCACAGAAAACAATGACTTTGGAATAGCTGGAGAAAGACCAGATGGATGCCTCTATGATCAAAGGAGTTATTTTTAGAAACATGTTCAGTTTCCTAGGACAGTGTCATGGGGGGAGAAATTATGCTCTGCAGTATAAAGTACTGTACTACTATTCCCCTTGGAATATCCAGAGGTAAAAAACACGGGTTTTGGAACAGACAGACACCAAATTATCATGTAACCTTGAGCCAATCATTAACCTTTTTGATCTTCAGCTTTCTCATATGACAAAGGAGATAATAACACTGACCTTATAGTATCTGGGGAATGGTTATACAAGTTGGTGACATACAGTGCCAAATAGTGCCTGGCACATAGTAGCTGCTTACTAAATAATAACAACTCAGGCTGCCTGCAGTAATCAGTAAATTTATAAGTGGATAATAACAGGAGGACCTTATCTCTGAAGCTTTCTTCCTAAGCCTCAGAAGTCCATACGCATTTTGAATAGAATTCTTTATATTCTTATTCCTAGGAAAAATGACTTAGAGCCGATGTTAAAATATTTAAAGCCAGACAGTGATTTGTGAACTGCTTAAAGTGTCTTAGCATGGTTGGCTCTGTGTTTCCAGGTCAGTTTCTATTACCAGAGTGATTTGGATATAAAATACAAACAGGTAGCCATCCATTTAGTTATCAATATGTCAATTTATAGACTTAATTGTCACCTTTTGAAAAGTTTATAGGGTTTCTTTTTTTTAATTTTAATTTTAATTAATTTATTTATTTAACATCTTTATTGGAGTATAATTGCTTTACAATGGTGTGTTAGTTTCTGCTTTATAACAAAGTGAATCTGTTATACATATACTTATGTCCCCATATCTCCTCCCTCTTGCATCTCCCTCCCATCCTCCCTATCCCACTCCTGTAGGTGGTCACAAAGCACCAAGCTGATCTCCCTGTGCTATGAGGCTGCTTCCCACTAGCTATCTATTTTACATTTGGTAGTGTATATATGTCCATGACACTCTCTCACTTCGTCCCAGCTTCCCCTTCACCCTCCCTGTGTCCTCAAGTCCATTCTCTCTACATATGTGTCTTTATTCCTGTCCTGCACCTAGGTTCCTCTGAACCATGTTTTTTTTTTTTTTTTTTTTAGATTCCACATATATGTGTTAGCATATGGTATTTGTTTGTCTCTTTCTGACTTACTGCACTTTGTATAACAGTCTCTAGGTCCATCCACCTCTCTACAAATAGTTCAACTTCATTTCTTTTTATGGCTGAGTAATATTCCATTGTATATATGTACCACATCTTCTTTATCCATTCATCTGTCGATGGACACTTAGGTTGCTTCCATGTCCTGGCTATTGTAAATAGAGCTGCAAAGAACATTGTGGTACATGTATCTTTTTGAATTATGGTTTTCTCAGGGTATATGCCCAGTAGTGGGATTGCTGGGTCATATGGTAGTTCTATTTTTAGTTTTTTAAGGAACCTCCATACTATTCTCCATAGTGGCTGTATCAATTTACATTCCCACCAACAGTGCAAGAGGGTTCCCTTTTCTCCACACCCTCTCCAGCATTTATTGTTAGTAGATTTTTTGATGATGGCCATTCTGAATGGTGTGAGGTGATACCTCCTTGTAGTTTTGATGTGCATTTCTCTAATGATTAGTGATGTTGAGCATCCTTTCATGTGTTTGTTGCCAATCTGTATATCTTCTTTGGAGAAATGTCTATTTAGGTCTTCTGCCCATTTTTCGATTAGGTTATTTGTTTTTTTGATACTGAGCTGCATGAGTTGCTTGTAAATTTTGGAGATTAATCCTTTGTCTGTTGCTTCATCTGCAAATATTTTCTCCCATTCTGAGGGTTGTCTTTTCTCTCGTTTATGGTTTCCTTTGCTGTGCAAAAGCTTTTAAATTTCATTAGGTCCCATTTGTTTATTTTTTATTTTATTTCCATTACTCTAGGTGGTGGGTCAAAAAAGATCTTGCTGTGATTTATGTCAAAGAATGTTCTGTCTATGTTTTCCTCTAAGAGTTTTATAGTGTCTGGCCTTACATTTAGGTCTTTAATCCATTTTGAGTTTATTTTTGTGTATGGTGTTAGGGAGTGTTCTAATTTCCTTCTTTTACATGTAGCTGTCCAGTTTTCCCATCACCACTTATTTAAGAGGCTGTCTTTTCTACACTGTATATTCTTGCCTCCTTTATCAAAGAAAAGGTGACCATATGTGTGTGGGTTTATCTCTGGGCTTTCTATCCTGTTCCATTGATCTATATTTCTGTTTTTGTGCCAGTACCATACTATCTTGATTATTGTAGATTTGTAGTATAGCCTGAAGTCTGGGAGCCTGATTCCTCCAGCTCCGTTTTTCTTTCTCAAGATTGCTTTGGCTATTCGGGGTCTTTTGTGTTTCCATACAAATTGTGAAATTTTTTGTTCTAGTTCTGTGAAAAATGCCATTGGTAGTTTGATAGGGATTGCATTGAATCTGTAGATTACTTTGGGTAGTATAGTCATTTTCACAATGTTGATTCTTCCAATCCAAGAACATGCTATATCTCTCCATCTGTTTGTATCATCTTTAATTTCTTTCATCAGTGTCTTATAGTTTTCTGCATAGACGTCTTTTGTCTCCTTAGGTAGGTTTATTCCTAGGTATTTTATTCTTTTTGTTGCAATGGTAAATGGGAGTGTTTCCTTAATTTCTCTTTCAGATTTTTCATCATTAGTATATAGGAATGCAAGAGATTTCTGTGCATTAATTTTGTATCCTGCTACTTTACCAAATTCATTGATTAGCTCTAGTAGTTTTTTGGTAGCCTCTTTGGGATTTCCTATGTATAGTATCATGTCATCTGCAAACAGTGACAGTTTTACTTCTTCTTTTCCAATTTGGATTCCTTTTATTTCTTTTTCTTCTTTGATTGCTGTGGCTAAAACTTCCAAAACTATATTGATTAATAGTGGTGAGAGTGAGCAACCTTGTCTTATTCCAGATCTTAGAGGAAATGCTTTCAGTTTTTCACCATTGAGAATGATGTTGGCTGTGGGTTTGTCATATATGACCTTTATTATGTTGAGGTAGTTTCCCTATATGCCTACTTTCTGGAGAGTTTTTATCATAAGTCGGTGTTGAATTTTGTCAAAAGGTTTTTCTGCATCTATTGAGATGATCATATGGCTTTTATCCTTCAATTTGTTAATATGGTGTATCACATTGATTGATTTCCGTATATTGAAGAATCCTTGCATTCCTGGGATAAACCCCACTTGATCATGGTGTATGATCCTTTTAATGTGCTGTTGGATTCTGTTTGCTAGTATTTTGTTGAGGATTTTTGCATCTATGTTCATTAGTGGTATTGGCTTGTAGTTTTCTTCTTTTGTGACATCTTTGTCTGGTTTTGGTATCAGGGAGATGGTGGCCTCGTAGAATGAGTTTGAGAGTGTTCCTCCCTGTGCTATATTTTGGAAAGTTTGAAAAGGATAGGTGTTAGCTCTTCTCTAAATGTTTGGTAGAATTTGCCTGTGAAGCCATCTGGTCCTGGGCTTTTGTTTGTTGGAAGATTTTTAATCACAGTTTCAATTTCAGTGCTTGTGATTGTTCTGTTTGTATTTTCTATTTCTTCCTGGTTCAGGCTTGGAAGGTTGTGCTTTTCTAAGAATTTGTCCATTTCTTCCAGGTTGTCCATTTTTTTGGCATATAGTTGCTTGTAGTAATCTGTCATGATCCTTTGTATTTCTGCAGTGTCAGTCGTTACTTCTCCTTTTTCATTTCTAATTCTGTTGATTAGAGTCTTCTCCCTTTCTTTCTTGGTGTGTCTGGCTAATGGTATATCAATTTTGTTTACCTTCTCAAAGAACGAGCTTTTAGTTTTATTGATCTTTGGTATTGTTTTCTTCATTTCTTTTTCATTTATTTCTGATCTGATCTTTATGATTTCTTTCCTTCTGCTAACTTTGGGGTTTTTTTGTTCTTCTTTCTCTATTTGCTTTAGGTGTAAGGTTAGGTTGTTTATTTGAGATTTTTCTTGTTTCTTGAGATAGGATTGTATTGCTATAAACTTCCCTGTTAGAACTGCTTTTGCTGCATCCCATAGATTTTGGGTCATCGTGTTTTCATTGTCATTTGTTTTTAGGTATTTTTTGATTTCTTCAGTGATTTCTTGGTTACTTAATAGTGTATTGTTTAGCATCCATGTTTTTGTATTTTTTACAGTCTTTTTCCTGTAAATGATATCTAGTCTCATAGTATTGTGATCGGAAAAGATACTTGATACAATTTCAATTTTCTTAAATTTATCAAGGCTTGATTTGTGGCCCAAGATATGTTTTATCCTGGAGAATGTTCCATGAGCAATTGAGAAGAAAGTGTACTCTGTTGTTTTTGGATGGAATGTCCTATAAATATCAGTTAAGTCCATCCTGTTTAATGTGCCCTTTAACGCTTGTGTTTCCTTATTTATTTTCATTTTGGATGATCTGTCCATTGGTGGAAGTGGGGTGTTAAAGTCTCCTAATATGATTGTGTTACTGTCGATTTCCCCTTTTATGGCTGTTAGCATTTGCCTTATGTATTGAGGTGCTCCTATGTTGGGTGCATATATATTTACTATTGCTATATCTTCTTTTTGGATTGATCCCTTGACCATTATGTAGTGTCCTTCTTTGTCTCTTGTAATAGTCTTTATTTTAAAGTCTATTTTGTCTTATATGAGAATTGCTTCTCCTGCTTTCTTTTGATTTCCATTTGCATGGAATATCTTTTTCCATCCCCTCACTTTCAGTCTGTATGTGTTCCTAGGTCTGAAGTGGGTCTCTTGTAGACAGCATATATACGGGTCCTGTTTTTGTATCCATTCAGCCAGTCTATGTCTTTTGGTTGGAGCATTTAATCCATTTACATTTAAGGTAATTATCGATATGTATGTTCCTATTACAATTTTCTTAATAGTTTTGGGTTTGTTTTTGTAGGTCTTTTCTTTGTGTTTCCTACCTAGAGAAGTTCCTTTAGCCTTTGTTGTAAAGCTGGTTTGGTGGTGCTGAATTCTCTTAACTTTTGCTTGTCTGTAAAGGTTTTAATCTCTCTGTCGAATCTGAATGAGATCCTTGCTGGGTCGAGTAATCTTGGTTGTAGGTTTTTCCCTTTCATCACTTTAAATATGTCCTGCCACTCCCTTCTGGCTGTCAGAGTTTCTGCTGAAAGATCAGCTGTTAACATTATGGGGATTCCCTTGTATGTTATTTGTTGTTTTCACCTTGCTGCTTTTAATATTTTTTCTTTGTATTTAATTTTTTTTTAAACTCGTTGATGGATGTTATTTTGTTTTCGATTTTTAATTTTATTTATTTATTTATTTATTTATTTATGGCTGAGTTGGGTCTTCGTTTCTGTGCGAGGGCTTTCTCTAGTTGTGGCAAGTGGGGGCCACTCTTCATCGCGGTGCGCGGGCCTCTCACTATCGTGGCCTCTCTTGTTGCGGAGCACAGGCTCCAGACGCGCAGGCACAGTAATGTGGCTCACAGGCCTAGTTGCTCTGCGGCATGTGGGATCTTCCCAGACCAGGGCTCGAACCCGTGTCCCCTGCCTTGGCAGGCAGATTCTCAACCACTGCACCACCAGGGAAGCCCCTCATTTTAGTTTTAATTTGTATTTTCCTCATGATTAATGAGATTGAGCTCCTTTTCATTTCATTGACAATTCGGATAACTTCTTAAATTGTTTCTTCAACTCTCTTGCCCACTTTTCTACTGAGTTGTTTATCTTTTTTTTTTATTGATTTATGGAAATTCTTTATAAATTTTCATTGCATGAATTACAAATATCTTTTTCTGCTCTGTGGCTTGCTTTTTTCATTCTCTTAATGGCATCTTTTGATGAATAGAATTTCTTGACTTTAATCCAATTTTTCAATCATTTCCTTTGTTATTAGTGCTTTTTTTGTGTCTGTCTATCTTTCTCTATGCCTAATATGAAAATATTAGTCTATATTATCTTCATTAAATTTTAATGTTTTACCTTCTTCAGATAGATCCTCAATCAATTTGGCATTGATTTCTGTGTAAGGTGAAGTAGAGGTCATTTCATTTTTTAAAACATTCACGTAAATAATTGACTCAACATTGAAAAGATTGTCCTTTCTCACTACTCTGCATTGCCACCTGTGTTATACTTCAAGCGTCTATGTGTGTAGGTCTGTTTCTGGACTGTTATATTTCACTGATCTATTTATCCCCACATCAATACTACACTCTATTAAAAACCATATCTTCATATGTCTTGAATTTATTTAAGTACTTCCTTTTTTAATTATTTAATATTTTTGCCCATTCTTGACCCTTTGCACTTTTTAATTAATTTTGGAATCAACTTGCTTAAATATCTCTTAAATATTGAGATCAATATTGAGATCAATTGATCTGTTAAATATTGAGATCAGTTTTGGGGAGGATCAATTGATTTACAACATGGAGTATTCTAATCCACAACACGCTAGAGCCTTCCATTTATTTAGATATTCTTTTATTTATCTCGGTAATTTTTTAGAGTTTTTGGTAGAGGTCTTGTGTATCTTTTATTAAATTTATTCCTAAGCAATTGAGATATTTTCTACTTTTTTTGCTTATATATAGAAATGCTACTGTTTTTTTTTTTTAATATTGACTTGGTATCCAGTAACTTTGCTAAATTAAATTATTAATTCTAAAAGTTTATCTTTGGTGCCTGTGGATTGTCTACACTACCGTGTCATTTACAAATAATGATAATTTCATTTTATTTATTTGTTTGTTTATTTATTCATTCATTCATTCATTTATGTATTGCACTGGCTATGACTTCCAGTACAATGTTTAATAGGAGGGATGGTAGCAAACCTTCTTGTTCTATTTCTAACCTCAGAATTTGAAATCTCTGCCTACTTTTTTATATTTACCTTTATATTCAGATATTCAATCCACACGAAGCATTTTTTAAAATATAGTTAAGAGGTAGGAATTCCACTCAGTTTGTTCTACATATTGATATTTTTTTCCAATACCGTATTATAAATAATACATTCATTTGTTGTTGATTTGGCTTGTCACTTTGATTATATACCAGATAAGTAATGATGGTCACTTATATCAGTATGGGAGTGATAGATTTGGTGAGACATGGCCAGAATCTGGGTATTTTTTGAAAGACCTTTTTTCTAATTTAAATGTTAATACAGCCCATGAATACAGAAAAGAGTGCACATACTCTGGATGTGTTATGAGAGTGATGAAGGTTTCTGATTGTTTGTTTAGCTTAAGAGTATATAATTCTTGCCATAGATAGTCTTTATAAGGAAGGGCAGCAGTTTGCTATAAATCTGCTTGACACCAAGGGTCAAGGCAATAATGAATAACCTCTTGACACTATCATATGAAGTTGTTTATGTGGCATCTGGCCTGTTGGCAAAGAAAGGCAGAGGAAATGTATATCTATGCATGCAGGTAGCTCCAAAAGGAAGTTAAATAAGTTCTTTTCCTAAAAGCTTTTTTTAAAAACTCATAAATAGGTGTTGGACTTCAGTGAATGCCTTTTATGCACCTACTGAGATATTTGTGTGGGTTTTCACTTGTAGTGCTATAATGTGGTATAAATCGTTATATTTAATATGCTATTCAATTCAGTTAGCTAAGGTAGTAGATGCCGTGTGTGCCCTGGTCATATCCACTTGGGATAAACCATTTCTGTGCATGCTGAGCCCACTACCAGTATCTGTGATTCTTGGCCTGAGAGTTTTCTCTAGTCACTGGAACCTCTTCTGTCTGTGTGCAGGTCAGGCTGCAAGTACCAGAGAATGAACACTTCTTCCATCCCAGGGGCAGCCCTCAGCCAATAACTGATGAAATTGAGAGGATAAAGGACCTAGTTTCCGTGCCCCTTGGGAAGGATAAAGCTGAGACGTGTGTTCTACATTGGCTCCCAGTCTAACCTAATGGATTAAACACAAGTTGCTCATAATGATAACTTAATTGAAAATGCACTTGTTTCCTTCTTTCATTCTCTTACTTCACTCACTTACTGGTGTTTCCTAGAGTCACCTTCCAAATAAATCATTGCCCATCAATCTTAGGGTCTGTTTCTGGGGTATCCCAAAATAAGATAGCTAACATTTTTTTTTTTTTTGCATTTTGTATCTATGTTCAAAAGTAAAATCAGTCTGAAATTTTTTAATCTTATGTTTCCCTTTTCCAATTTTATTATGAAGATTACACAATCCTAATAACATTAGTTTGATAGCTTTACTTTTTTTTCTTCTTAAACAATTTATATTAGAGAGTGATTATTCTACAAAGTTCGATAAAACTCACACAAAACCATATGGGTGTGATGCTTCTTGGGGAGGAAAGATGTAGCTTTGATTGCAATTATAATGTCTTTAATAGCAATTGGTTTATACAAATTTTCTATTTCTTTTTGTGTAAATTTTGCCATATTTCATACATTGCAAGAAAGTTATTCATTTTAACTAGGATTTCAAATATATTGGTTTATAGTTATTCATCACAGTCATGTAAGTTGTATGGTGGAGCTGGCTCGTACTAGTTCATGAGAGTTGATGATTGTTAAATTTTCAGTAACTTTATGAGCGGTTAATGTCACATTGGTAACTGGTCACAATTGGAAATTGGCCATGGTGGGAGTATTTACACCATGGAAATTGGCAAACACTACATATAAGGAATTTTTTTTCTTGGTGAACTGGTTGTTATACTTACCAGCACACCACTGGTTACTCTCATACTTCACTGGTCCCTCCTCCTCCATCTCCTTTATTGATTTCTCCTCTTTTCCTTGACTCTTAACATTTCAATGTCCCATTAGACAATCCTTGGTCCCATTTTCAGCTCTGTCTTCACTCACTGCTCCTGGTGATCTCATCTAGTCTCAGGGTTTTAAAACCCACCCATATTCCCATGAGTCCCAGATTTCTACCTCCAGCTTGGACCTTTCTCCTAAATGCCAGACTCACATGGCCAGTTGTCAACTCAGCATCTCTTCCTTGATGTCCAAGAGACATCTTAGATTTAACATGATCAAAACTGACTTCCTGATGTACTCCCTCAAGCCTGCTCCCCTGGCAATCTTCCCCACCTCAGTTGTTGGCAACTCCATATTCCGGTTACTCAGGCAGAAAGTCTTATAGTCATTCACGATTTCTGTCTTTCTCTCATACCCTACATACACTCTATTAGAAAATCATATTAGCTGTACATTAAAATATAAACAAATCTGGCAATTTCTCACTCTTCTACCCTAAGTTCCCACTATCTCTTAACTGAATTATTGCCATAGCCTCCTAATGGGTTTCCTCCTCACACCCACCCTTGCCCTCCCTAGAATCAGTCATCAAATCCTTCAAGTAGCCAGAATGATCCTTTTTTTTTTTGGCCACAATGCACAGCTTGTGGGATCTTAGTTCCCTTGCCAGGGATTGAACCCTGGCCCCTGCCGTGGAAGTGCAGAGTCCTGACCATTGGACCGCCAGGGAATTCCCCAGAATGATCTTTTTTTAAGCATCAGATCATGTTACTCCTCTGCTCAAAACTTTCTGATGACTCCCAGTTTCACACAGAATACAAGCCAGAGTCCATCTGATGGGCCTCACCTTTACTTCTCTGACCACATCTCCTACTAGATTTCCCTCCCCTCAAAGTCTACTCCAGTCACATTGATCTTTTCACTGATCTTCAAAAAAACAAACAAAAAGACCCCCCAAAACCTCAAAACCAAAAGAACAACACAGGCAAACTCCTGCCTCAGAGCCTCTGTCTGGTAGGTTCTTCCCCCAGATAACTGCACAGCCTACTTCCTCATTTGATTCAAAAACCATATATTATATGATCGCTGTTTATTATGTCTCTCTGAGCCCTACAAGGGTAAGAAGTTTTCTATTCGTTAACTGATATATCCCCACAGTGAGGCAGAAGATTGCCTGACACACTGTGATGCTCAGTACATATCTGCTGAATGAATGTTATCAGCTCAGTCACAGAAGATGTGGCCTTGCTCTTCTTGTTAAGTAAGATTCAGGGCTCTGCCTCGTCTCCCCAGGATAGTCTCAGGTAATGGGACACACCAGTTTGTGCTTTCATATCACACCTTCTGAGAGCAGCTCCCATGCTGCCCTTTGAGTGGAGGAAGCACACCTAGTTTTCTCAGGAAATTACAGTGGGAACCACTCCACCCCTTCTTTACCATATCTGTAAGTGTGAAATCCTGCTTGGAATGAGAAGAAACTTTACCCTTCTCTGGCTGAGAGCCCCACTCTCTTTTGTGATCCCCCAAATTGGGATTGAGATTGGAAGGCAGATTTAAAGTTTGGTTAGGTTTTACCTCTGCTTACCAGCGTATGTTCCCTGAATTAATGCCCTTTCTTTAAAGGGCATTAACTCCACCCCTGAAATTAGACAGTTAGTCGTTAATCAGTTAAAGGCAAACAGTTAATGACTCAGAAATGGGTTTAGCAATTTATTGAGGAGATTCAACTCAGTGGAGTACAACAGTTTTCTTTTTTCCAATTACCTCTTTAAACTATGCTCTGATAAGTCCTCCCTTTCCTGTCTTTTAGCAGTATCTTCAGCTGATCCCATAACTTTCTTGTCACTCTTGCTAATTAAAAGTCCAGTTCAGTTTCAAAGTCTGTTAAAGCTCATCCTCTCCCCTCCCTGCAGCATAGGTCTGAGCAATGACCTCTGGATTTTGGAAGCAGAAAAGTGGAGATGAACACATCCTGCCTTCTCTTCCTCTAGGTCTCCATCCTCTTGGGCAGTAGGGGGCTGGAAGGAGAGATGGTGCAGTCAGCGGTCATCGTACAAAACTGGCCACATGTGTGTGGCAGGGAAATATCCCTGGACAAGCCCTGTTTTGATATGGTTTTGTTTGATGCTAGAGGCCTCTGCTGATGGAGTGGTTTTGCACAGATACCATTCAAGGTTTTTTTGAGGGTGGCATCAAATTTTGTCTGATTCCCTCCCCTCTCCACCCTTGGTACTAAGAATCCCTCAGTGAAAGACAATTGGGTCTCTTTTTGGTCTGGCAAGTGGTCCAGGTCTCCACCCTCCTCTCCTGATGGGGTATCACCTCACCTGGCCTGGTGGCTGCCTTGACAACCCTATAACTCATCCCTCCTGCTATAGCATCTATGCTCTCTGCATGATGTCATCAAAACCACTGAGGTATGTTCCACACCCTCTGAGAGTTCTGGGGGCTTGGACTGAGGCTGTCTCAACTATCATTTCCTTACATGGCATAATACATTATAGTTCCTTCTCATTCTGACGACCCTTCTTTAGAAATAGGCAGACAAGAAGGAAGCACCAGTCTCTAGATTCAGGAGCATTTCCTCTCCCCATCAGTGACTGCATGTCAGGATATCCTAAGAATTCTGTCATCACACTCTGACCCTCCCTGGAAGGCAATGTCAGAGCAGGATTTAGATGCCATTGCTCAGCAAGCATCCATCCAGGGATGAGGTGATAGGCACCGCTTCTTGTGAGCACCTCTAATCTCTACAAAATGTTCCCTTGGAGCCTTCTCTACATCATGTGGCACTAGGTGATGTGTGGTTGTGGGTAGGTGTCCGCTCCAATTTGCGTTCCCCTTCCACAGTAGAGAGAAGTCTCTGGGAAAGAGCTGCCCAACCAGGAACTATAATTCTCAGCCCCCTTTGTGTCTAGTTCTGCCCATGTGACTTGCTATCACCAACGGAATGTGAGCAGAAGTGATAGGACACTGCCGGGCTGAAGCATTTAAGAAGTAGACATGCCCCCTCCAGGCACTCTTTCCACCTCCAGTGGTTGGTTGCAGATGATGAGGGCTCAGGAAATGATGGCGAAGCCACAAGATGGGGGAAGCCAGAATCCCTGAATCACTTATAGATGAAAGCTCTCTGCTGAACAAGAACATCTGCTTTGAACTGTTATGTGAGAAATAAACTATTGTGTTTGAGCTACTATGTAGAGTTTGGGCTCATTGGTTATGGCAGCTAATGTTACACTAACTATTACATATGAGAAGGAAGCTCCTGTCCTCTCCCCTGGTCAAGGGAGAAAGAAGCCTTTCACAATGAACACTGAACTCCCTACATGAGACACATCACACTGTCTTTCCCAACTTCCAATCTTCTTATTATAAACTGGAGGCTGGAGTGAAGCTGGGGAGTAAGGGGGGATGTTTTGTTGGCTCTTATTTTGCTATGGACGCAATGTGTGGTCCAACTATGGCTGTATTAGAAAGTAAAGCTATCTGGTTACCAATTCTAGGGCAATAGAAAATGTTCCATTCAGCATGTTGTGACAAGAATCTTTGAAAATATGAAAATGTGTTCATGGACCCTTCATTATCATCATCACACAGCCTTGAAAGAGCCAGAAGCCCCAGACTGGTAACAGACGTGGACCCCCTGCTTTTGTTTATTGTTGCCTCTGTTCCCTGTCACTGGCCTGCTAATGCTGAGACTTCACGGAGGTGCAGCTGTGGTGACCCCAATGGCTGAAGAAAATGTCTTATGGTTTGATGCCTGGAGGAACTATTTATGGGATATTAGTCAGGCCTGGCTTTGGTGACGGTGGCTACATGACTCCACAAAATGCCTCCTCTACTGCCTGCTCCTGAGCTGCAGTGTGGTTGGTCCTGGGACCATCAGAATGTGGTTACTTGGTGCCAAGATATCAGTGGGGTTACAGGAGGTACAGTCAGCTGGCAAGAGGTAGCAATACAGACAGGCGGATGGTGAGTATCAGAAAGGCCCTGGGGAAGGCAAAAATGAATGCCTGGCACGTGGGAGAACTGTGGCATTGTTTAATTTGTATAAGAAGACGGGACCATAAGAAATCCCAGGCTGGAGGTGGGAAGGAGGACTCTGGTTTCCAGAAGGTGGGGACCAGTGTGCTAGCAAGGCAGGCTTTAGGAGAAACTGGTGCAGCGTAGGGAATCAAGATGGGGCCTCAGGCACTGGAACCTATAGGAAACACAGGAAAAGTGTGCATGGAACTCTTCCTAAGATTGCCTTGGTACCGAGTCACCGAGTATCTATTATAGGGTTATGTAATCTTTTCTGGTGAAAGAGATGAATTGTCCCAGAGCCTGGCCAAAGGTTGAATCTATAGCTAAAGATTAAGTGGTCCAATCAGATGATATCACTCATATGTGGAATCTAATTTTAAGAAAATGATACAAATAAACTTATTTACAAAACAGAAACAGAGGGCTTCCCTGGTGGCGCAGTGGTTGAGAATCTGCCTGCTAATGCAGGGGACACGGGTTCGAGCCCTGGTCTGGGAAGATCCCACATGCCACGGAGCAGCTGGGCCCGTGAGCCACAACTACTGAGCCTGCGCGTCTGGAGCCTGTGCCCCGCAACGGGAGGGGCCGCGATAGTGAAAGGCCCGCGCACCGCGATGAAGAGCGGTCCCCGCACCGTGATGAAGAGTGGCCCCCGCTTGCCGCAACTAGAGAAAGCCCTCGCACCAACCGAAGACCCAACACAGCCAAAAATAAATAATAAATAAATAAATAAAGTAGCTATAAAATTAAAAAAAAAAAAAAAAAGAACTATAAAAAAAAAAAAAAAACAGAAACAGACTTACAGATATAGAAAACAAACTTATGGTTACCAAAAATGAAACGTGGGTGGGGAAGGATAAATCAGGAGCTTGGGGTGAACATACATGCACGGACCTACTGTCTAGCACAGGGAACTCTACTAAATATTCCGTGATTACCTATGTGAGAAAAGAATCTTAAAAAGAATGAATATATGTATATGTATAACTGAATCACTTTGCTGTACACCTGAAACTAACACAATGTTGTAAATCAACTATACTCCAATAAAATTAAAAAAAAAAAAAACATTAAGTGGTCCAAGAGGACCATAGGTGCAGGGACATAAGTGTTCAGGCAGATCAACACCTTCTGGTGTCTAAAATTTCCACCATTAGAGTTAAGACTTTAGGTTAAAATAGAATTTAAGGCCATTATTAAAATGCAGTTATTTCCCAAGAGAAGTAATTAACATTGGCACATCTGCATATTAGAGTATCACCTCACAGTAATTTGCCAAAGGACACACAATTCATAAGTAGCCGTGGTAAGTTGTATTATTGTTGAAGATATTTGCTGTCCCTCCTTGGGGATGGGTTAAACCTCCCTCCTCTGTTGGTGTTGGACTTGGCCATATGACTAGTTTGTTCAGTAAAGTATGAATGGAAGTGTTGAGAGCAGAAACTCTAAAAGCCAGCATAGGATTTCACGGTATCTTCTCTTTCTTCCATGAGATCAGTTTCCCAGATAGAGGCTGCTCCTTTAACCTGGGTCTTGAGATGAAGAAAACAGGAAACAGAGCTGCAGCTGACCCATAATTGATATGTAGACTGAGTGAGAAATAAACCTTTGCTGTTGCAGCCACCAAGATTCTGGATTTGTTTGTTACTACAGCATAATTGAGCCTAAGCTGATTAATACAGTGACTGAAACAGGATTCGAACCCAGGCCTGTCTGACTCCGAGGCCCATGCCCTTCCCTTCATAGCATGCTACCCCTCGTGCCCGCCCCCCACCAGCAGAAAGGACACAGAGGCTTAACCACCTGTCTGTGCGGCTGGCAGCCTCTCCTCCTCCTCCCCCCTCCCACCTCCTTCCACAAATGCCTAGTGGAAGCTTGAGAAAGTTTCAGGAGAGCACAGCCACCCCCAGAGGAGCCCCGCCTAGATGGGAATATAGTGCTACCACAGAGCAGATCAGATTCCCCAGTTTCCTGTCAGCCTCCTCCTTCTTGGAAACACTAAAGCAGGGAATGGAAGAACAGCGATGACGGCGAGGAGTTCTGTGCTGCCCAAGCACGTTCCAGATGCTTCCTCTAGCTTGGAGTTGGTGCGATCTGGTAGATGGGCACTGGCTGGAGTGATGGGCCAGCATTCCATTCCCAGCTTCCTCCCGCCTCTGGAGTAACTGGGAAATCCGTCATCCCAGATTGGATGTGGGCACTTCCCTGTCGGGAGGGGAATGGACCGAGTGCCTTTCATTCAAAACAGATAGGTGTTCTAATGAAAATAAACAAATGGGACCTAATGAAACTTAAAAGCTTTTGCACAGCAAAGGAAACCATAAACAAGACCAAAAGACAACCATCAGAATGGGAGAAAATATTTGCAAATGAAGCAACTGACAAAGGATTAATCTCCAAGATTTACAAGCAGCTCATGCAGCTCAATAACAAAAAAACGAACAACCCAATCCAAAAATGGGCAGAAGACCTAAATAGACATTTCTCCAAAGAAGATATACAGATGGCCTACAGACACATGAAAGAATGCTCAACATCATTAATCATTAGAGAAATGCAAATCAAAACTACAATGAGATATCATCTCACACCGGTCAGAATGGCTATCATCAAAAAATCTAGAAACAATAAATGCTGGAGAGGGTGTGGAGGAAAGGGAACAGTCTTGCAGTGTTGGTGGGAATGTAAATTGATACAGCCACTATGGAGAACAGTATGGAGGTTCCTTAAAAAACTACAAATAGAACTACCATACGACCCAGCAATCCCAATACTGGGCATATACCCTGAGAAAACCATAGGTCAAAAAGAGTCATGTACCAAAATGTTCATTGCAGCTCTATTTACAATAGCCAGGACATGGAAGCAACCTAAATGTCCATCGACAGATGAATGGATAAAGAAGATGTGGCACATATATACAATGGAATATTACTCAGCCATAAAAAGAAATGAAATGGAGGTATTTGTAATGAGGTGGATGGAGTTAGAGCCTGTCATACAGAGTGAAGTAAGTCAGAAAGAGAAAAACAAATACAGTATGCTAACACATATATACGGAATCTAAGGAAAAAAAAAAAAAAAGGCCATGAAGAACCTAGTGGCAAGACGGGAATAAAGACACAGACCTACTAGAGAATGGACTTGAGGATATGGGGAGGGGGTGGGGTGAGATGTGACAGGGTAAGAGAGTGTCATGGACATATATACACTACCAAATGTAAAATAGATAACTATTGGGAAGCAGCCGCATAGCACAGGGAGATCAGCTCGTGCTTTGTGACCACCTAGAGGGGTGGGATGGGGAGGGTGGGAGGGAGGGAGATGCAAGAGGGAAGAGAAATGGGAACATATTGTATATGTATAACTGATTCACTTTGTTATAAAGCAGAAGCTAACACACCATAGTAAGGCAATTATACTTCAATAAAGATGTTTAAAAAAAAAAAAAAAAAGAAAATCAGGCTGAGCCTTCAGGCAGAATGGAATTTTGCTGCTTAGACTGACAGATTAAGTCAGGTCAGCAGGGAGAAATAAACAGACAGACAAACTAATCTACGCGAAGAGCTCAGCTAATCCAAAAAGGGGTCTGACGTTGCTGCTTTTTATTTTTCAAACACCTGTGACATTTTTCCTTCAGAGATTTAAACTAAGAAAATGGAGTTGGCAACCCCTCTCTTTGTTTGAATTTTCCCCTAGGATTCTGTGTTGCAGGGGAAAACCAGCCTGGGTCCATGGCCTGGAGAACTGTCCTGAAGAGTCACCTGCCCTGGCATCTGTCACAGGGACCAGGAGTCAAGGAGCAGCTGAGGCTGCCTGGGCAGAGAGTAGTGCAGACCGAGTCTGCCGTTAGCCTGTGACCACGGAAAGGAGGTCTGTGTAGTCAACCCACAGGTCACCAGCCATCATTTGTTTTGCTTTTAAACTGTGTTTGAGCCACTGTGTAATCTGCCCCAGGTGATGGATCATTTTGAGGAACTGATTGGCACTTGTGTTTCTTGGGTCTCTTTTTGTGTTCCTGGAATTCAGAGCAGCAAAAATATCATTTTGCTTTGTTTCACGATGTATCCTTTTTTTTTTAAAATAAATTTATTTATTTATTTATTTTTGGCTGCGTGGGGTCTTCATTGCTGCGCGCGGGCTTTCTCTAGTTGCGGCGAGCGGGGGCTACTCTTTGTTGCGTTGCGTGGGCTTCTCATTGTGGTGGCTTCTCTTGTTGCGGAGCACGGGCTCTAAGCACGCAGGCTTCAGTAGTTGTGGCGCACAGGCTTAGTTGCTCCGTGGTGTGTGGGATCTTCCCAGACCAGAGCTCGAACTCGTGACCCCTGCATTGGCAGGCGGATTCTTAACCACTGTACCACCAGGGAAGTCCATGATATATCCTTTTGATATGCCTACAAAAGAGGCATTTTGTAGAAAACCTAAGGGTCAACACTGATATATAACTGATTTACAAAAAGCAAGAAGATACCAAAACTCCCATTGTTCCACAATATGTATATTTGCTCCTGCTGTATTTACCAGTGAGGCTTTCCCTCATTATAAGTCACCATTTGAGGGAAGAAAAGCATCTTCTTGGTTCTAGTGTTCTCAAGATATGTGATGGCTATAGTGGACTGGCCAGTTGACCAGCTCCAATGAACCTGGCTTTTGATTCAGTTCTCCATTTTGTTTAGTTCTGCACTGTAGTTAATAGCCAGCATTTGAAGAGGGCTTCACTGCTCCTACAATGCTTTTACATGCATTGCCTAATCAAACCCTCACAATATCTGCAGGGTAAGTTGAGCAGGATATCATTAGAAGCCCCTGTATATAGTGGGTCATATAATGGTTTCACCATTAAATAGTGTGGATCTAGAAAGTTAGGGACCAAGTTGCCTTGGTATGGTTCTGGATCATGTGCTCTTTTACCTCTAAAGAAGGTGCACAAAATGAGACAAAAATGAGGAAAGAAAGAAGAGGAGGAGAAATTGGCTAAGAGGAAGCAAGGAAAGAAGATGCGTCAGAGTGCTAAAATAACAGTTGAGCATTTAACCAACTGGAAGCCCCCGTTGGCTGGATTGAGCACTCCATCACCAGGCAGACTTGGTGGTTCCCTTCTCTGATCTATCACAAGCCCTGAACTGGCACCTTGTGGGGGCACTTCCTGCAGTATTTACCGCCTGAATTGATTAACAGGGATGATTTATAACGCTATGGAGGAATTCTTGTATTTTTATGTATATGAGACCCACTCGCCTGTTCTTGTCATAAAATAACTGGTAACAAGTAAAGCGTTCCAACAATCTAATTTTCTCTTGCTTGGATAATTTCAAATAGCATGAGGGTAGTATCTTTCCACTAAATTGATTGAGTTAACGAGTTGCTCCGGTAATGTGCCTGCCATACAATAATTTAGTGAACTAATTGTTTCCCCAAACTCAGTGTGGGCAGACCCTTGCCCTGCGCACAGAGCCTGTGGCAAAGGCTGGCTGTTGCCCTCCTCCTCGTGTGCCCTGATTTTCATTCTCTTAGATAAGAGATTGTGTCTGGGAATCTCTCGAAAATTGCACTAACTCTTAGCTTCTATAGTGTCATTCACTTTGATATTTAATTGTTTTCTGCCTTTAACATTGTTTCAAGCATATAGGGCTTAGCTCACGGACTCAGTTGAAAACTCCTCGAGGACAGTGCTGTGGACTGAATTATGTCCCCCCCAAACCCTTGTGCTGAAGCCTTGAAAATGTCACTGTATTTGGAAAGAGGGCCTTTAAAAGAAGTAATAAAATGAAAATGAGGCTGTTAGGGTGCCCTAACCCAAGCTGTGTCCTTATAAAAAGAGGAGATTAGCTCACATGAGGACACACAGGGATGAACACACACAGAGAAAAAGACCCTGTGAGGACATGACAAGAAGGCAGCCATTTGCAAGCCAAAGAGAGAGGCCTGAGGAGGAACCAAACCTGCTGGCACCTCGGTCTTCCAGACTCCAGAACTGTGAGAGAAACCTGTTGGTTAAGCCACCCAGCTGGTGGTATTTTGTTACGGCAGCCCGAGCAGACTAATACGGACAGTGACATCTTGTATTTCTCTGATGCACCTCTGCCCCATTGTGCCTCACAAAATGCTCAGCACACGATTTAGATGGCACTTAATAATACCACTTGCATTTATTTTAATTTTAGTTTTTTATGTATTTAAGGAAATCTATTCATGAAATATTTAACATAGTTTATTTCATATGCAGTTCTTTGGGTTTGTTGGTCATCAGCTCTCTATCTTCATTAACGAAGACTAAGTCATCTGTTTGAATAGATAGTAATGTGTCCGTGGTAAATATTTTAAACAGTGTGAAAGACTATATAGTGAAAGGTAAACCTCACTCACACCTCAGTCCCTCATTCTCTTTCCTGGAGGCAGCCATCATTACCAGTGTGGGATCGGTCTATCTTTCCAGATACCTTTGCTTAAAAACATCTGTGTGTGTGAGACACACATATTTATATTATAGATATATAACATATATATTTATGCAAATATGTGCTTTATGAAACTGTCTTTCTATAGATGTAAATATATGTCCTCCTCTCCGATTTTCTTTTCCGTTTTATTTTGTTTTTAACAAATGATAGCATAATGTACATGTTTCTACTTTTTAAAGAGAATAAATTTAACAGTGTGTCTTGGGAGTGGTTCCACATAGGACATACAAATCCATCTCATTCTTTGTAGCTTATTTCGTTGCAGTTATTTTAAATGCATCGTCCTCTCTGCTTCCTCCTTAATTAACCCACATACTTTCACACAGATAGCCACATGGAGCACATAGGAAATATAACTTTTAAAGAGGCTTATTCTTGCTGCTGTTTCCTGATAGGAATACTTGAATGAAGGATTTAATCAGGCACTAAAGCCGTAGGCATTAAATAGGGCACAATTTTTAGGCAGTCCAAGTAAGTAGGAATAGTCACAGCGAGACTTTCTCAGACAAACCTCATGTGTTTCTAGTCAGTACAGTAACTGCAGGTACACACCAGCAATCATATTTATAGCCCATGTTCCCTCTGAGTTTATTATGCAATTAATATTGCACCAAGAAATAATAATAATTTTTAAAAGAATCATACATAAATTCACTATGCTGGAAAACCAAGGTGTTTTTCCCTGTTCCCTACTAGTACCTGTTCATTTGTATACATAGTTTGATAGTTTTAATTACAAATCAGAGCAATTATGCATTCTGCTTTGTCTCTTAAAGTGAGTCATAAACAGTGCCATTTGTTACTCTAGTGCTATTTGTTTACATAATAATGATTTTACATGGTTGCAGTTGATGTATTGTGTCCTCTAATTAAAAAACGGACAACTGTGTTATCTGAGCTATAATTAAATAAACCTTACAAGAAAATCAATCTGACACATATTAATGATATACATAAATGTTATGAGCCACAATGTAATTGACTCTAAAATGGAGAGCAGCGCACATAAATTATAATAATTATTTTCTATACCCTTTGAAATCAGAACTTTTTAGGGGAGAAGCTATAGAAAAGGAAACTGTTCAGATGCCCTACTGAAAAAGGAACAGACCTTTCTATTCCTTTAAGAGTTGGTTTCAGGAAATGAGGCTGCATTTTTTGTCCCTTTCCTGCAGCTGGACCTCTACTTGCACAGAGGTGGAGGGAGCAAATTTGCGTGTCTCCAATCAGATTAGGTTAATTAGATTGATTTCCTAACAACTAGCTATCAAGTATGAATAACTAATGGTCTTCTTTAATTCATTAACTTAATTCACAAATATTTATTGAGCACCTAACTTATGCTGGACGTGAAATACATAGGAAAGAAGATAACCTCTGCTCCCTTAGCGTTTACAATCCAGGCAAGGTGTAGAACCATAATCAAATAAATAATAAAGTAACTACAAGTTTTAATAAATGCTAAGAAAGAAAGAAAGAGGACACAATCACAGGCAGAAATGAAAGTGGGGCATCCTATAGATAGGTGATCAGAGAAGGCCTCTCTGAGTAAGTCATATCGATGCTGAAACTTGGAGAAGAAAGCGTCAGCCACACACAGAGTAGGGGAAAGAGGGAACAGTGGGGCAAAGGCTCTAAGGCGTGATCAAAGCTGGCAGGCTCACTACTGCCAGTGAGAGTGCAGCGTGCTGAGCAAAAGGAAGTAGGGCCCTGGGTGAGGTGGAGAGGAGGGCAGGGGCCCCATGGTGCATGGCCAGGACACCATGGTAAGAACCTAGGTATCATTATAAATACAATGGGAAGCCAGATGAAAGTTTTAAGCAGGTGTATAGAATAATACAAACCATGTTTTAAGAAGAACGTTTGGCTCCTGTGTGGAAAATAGATTGGAGGGGGCGGGGAAGAGTGGCAGTCGAGTGAGTAATTAGGAGGTGGTTGGTATCGCCCCCATGAGAGATGACAGTGGCTGGAACCTCAGTGCTGGCAGTGGCAATGGAGACTGATGGACGGGTGGATCTCCATCAGAGAGAGAGCTGACAGCTGAAATGGCTATGAAGGATGAGGGAAAGGGAAGATGTCAATAATGACTCTGGGGAAAGCCCCAAATTTAGAAGTGGAAGGCAGGAAATCAAGAGTTCTCTTTGGATCTTCAACTTGGAGATGCCTTATGAAGCATCCAGGTGGAGTTGTCAGCTAGGTGGTTAGATACATGAGTCTAAGATCAATTCGGGAGTCGTCAGCAGCCTGATGATATTTGAAGCCTGAAGCCTGGATGAGGCTCTGAAGGAAAGTGTGTAGTTGGGGAAGAGAAGGGGGCCCAGGACTGAACCTGTAACCTTCCCAAAGATGCCCAGTCATGACCAGAAGTAAATCCCCACGTGGTGGGACCTCAAGCTCTCTGGGGATTCATTAGGTAGTCGTTATTAACTGCCCCCTCCGTGTCTGGGAAATTGTCCAGGGACATTTTTTCCTTTCAGATCTCTTAGTTTCTTTCCTGCCTATCTCTCTTAACTCTGGTGTCTTCTGAACCCTGGGAACCCTCCTATGAGAAAAAGAGAAGGCGAGTGCTGGTGAGGTTTCTCATGCTCAGTGACCATGTGGGCTGTCACCTTAAGCACTTGGACCCTGGAAGCTCTGCACAGCTGCCAGAGTATTTTGCCATTTGTCTCTCTGTTTTCATGGGTGTAAGCAACTGTTGTGGCTCTTCCCTGAGAGCCAGAACCCCACAGGCTATTACCTCTGCAGCTACCAGTAGCTTGTGGGTCAGCACTTCACAGCTTAGATGCCCCATAGTGAGACCGTTAAGTAAAGAGCCAGAGGGACCTTTGAAAACATAAAGCCCAAGCCTCCTATTTTACAAATGAGGGAACTGATTCACCCACTGCCCCCCATGAAATGAAAGATATTTCAGGTTTCATTTCACCAACAACTAATAACTTCTCTGATCAAGTGAACCCATCAGCCTTCATTCAATCCAAGAGATGACTTCACTGTGGCTCCTAAGAAAAGACCAATCCAATGTTTAAAACCTCTCTCATTGGAAAAAGAAGTTGAGAGTATTTCCAGGCCTGAAACATGGATATGCTAAGAAATACCCGACTCGTGCTGCGCTTTACCCCAGCCTGAAGAAATGAGGTAGATTCTGTTATCCAGGATCATCTTCAGTTTGAGACACTGCGTCTGCAGAGGCTCAGAGTATAGTGTACTATAAGTGACCATAAAAAAAAGGCAAGAGGTTCTATAAATTATAAAGATGGGTTTTGCGTTGGCCTAAGGAAACCCAAAGCCTACATAAAAGGCATTGTCTCCACAAGCAAGGTGAATAACAATAGGCTGACATGTATTAAATAATTGATAAAACTTCCCTCTTCCATAAAGACTTCTGTAAAAACAACAACCAGAGGATGTAATGAATTCAGTGGGAAAAGACACTGTTTAATCTTTTCTGAGAAGTGTCTGTTGAGAAAAACACGCATTATTTTCTGATTCTGTCTCTTCCCCACCTGATGTTTTACACCTGATTTATGTGAAGAAGTGTCTCAATGCCTGTTCGTGATTTCAGTGAGTTGAGGCACATACTTCTCCTTCTAGGATGTCAAGATTCATAGATTTTGGGGGACAGCAAGAGCTTTAGAAATAATTCAGTGCATCTCTCTTACTTTCCAAAGACAAAACGGGAGAGGTAAGAGGCTTGGTCAAAATGACACAGTGATTAGAGAGCTAGGCCTACCATCTAGAACTCATGGTGGACAGCCCTGCTTTTCCCATTGTTTGAATTCAAACTAGTAGAGAACTGCTTGACACGAGTAAGGTTTTATTTTCTTTGTTAACTATTCATTTTATACGAGTTTGACTTTTCATTCTATTAAAAAATAGGGGGGACATAGGAAAAAGAAAAACTACTATGCATGTAATCACTGTTAGCATTTTAATGTATCGCTTCCCAATGCATTTTTTCCCTTCTGTATATTTAAAAATAACTGTTATTTAGTGTGTACACAATTTTCAATTTTTCAGTTAATATATTGGAAAAATTTCTAATGAATGCAGAATATTCAGGCAAATGGATATACCGTAATTCACTGAATGTTTCTGTGGTTGTTGGGCATTTAGGATGATGTCAGTTTTTTGCTACTGCATATAACAATATTTTTATATGATATATAAAATTCTTATGGCATATAACTTTCTTGATAGATTATACCCTTAATGTGGAACTCCAGAAATAGAATTAAAGAGCCATGGTTAAAGTCATCCTGATTCACTCTTGCTTTACAACATTAAGTATCATCATAAAAAATATTTGCTAATTTTCTTATTGAAAATGGCACTTGTTTGGGCTCTCACTTCTTTTACGGCTGCTGAGTCCTCCTCTGGACTTCTTTACCCATCCTACCTTAAGCATTTTAGCTTCTTAACTGCTTATGTTTCCCTGAGCAAAACAGCCTGCTCCATAGATTTCGTTTTCAGGTCTCTCTCGACAAAATAGGAATCCCTTGAGGATAAGGTCTGTGTTTTATTTACCTATAGGTTCCCGGGATTTTGTGTAGTGCGTGGCACACAGTGGGTGCTCAATAAATATTTATTTAACAAATGGATGAATGAATGAATCAGTAAATGAGGCTGAACATTGCCCCCCCCCCCGCCATGTTTGTTCAGTAGCTGTGATTTCTGAATGCATTGTTTGGTTGTGTCCTTTGTCCATTTACTTATAAGTGTCAGATTTTTATTGATTTTTACTAGTGTTTGAATATGAGAACTCTTTGCCTGTCACACTTGGGCTAATATTTTTTTCCAGCAAATATGGTTTGCTTCATATTTTCAAGCAGAGAGTAGAAGTCGGGCTAATAAATGTGTCATCTCCTGCTGCATTTTGCCCACTTAAAAGGAGTTCAGAAGGGAGGGGGATGAAGAGAGAGAGAGGGGGAGGAAGAGAGAGAGAGGGGAAAAAGTGAGAGAGAGGGAGGGGGGAGAGAAAAGAGAAGAGAGGAGAATTCTAAGGCAATGAGTTCTGAATTCTGAGAAAAGTCAGACAATTTGGTAGTCTATTTAGGCAGATTTCATGGGTTGTTGATGTGAAAAGAGTGACTGTGTCGACCACATTTCAGGCCCTCTGAAGCTGAAAAGGTCAACCAGCCCCTGCCTGCAGTGAAAAACAAATTCTGCTTGTCCATGCAGAGAGGTAGGTTTCAATTAAAAGGCACAGAGATATTCCATTTGTAAATGAGAAGTGAAAACACTCATTACTAATCCTTAAATCGTTGGTGAATCAGCACTTTCCATAGAAAACAAACCCGTACTACCCTGTTTACATTGAAAGGAGAAAAAAGACTCCACTTGCTTTTTTTTCCCCTTTGTCGTTAGTTATGCTTCTCGTGGATTTTTTTTTTTTTTTAAGCATAGTGAAAATTGTATCATCACATTGTCCCTCTGGGTCTGTTGCTGGATTTGCAAACTTTAATATTTTTCTGGTTAATATTTTATAAAGCAGACAAACTCACAAAATGCAAGCTGTCAAGGGCCTTCAGGATAACATCAGTCCCCTCTAATCAAAGTGAAAGTTTAAGCCACATGGATGGAAATAAAGAGAAACAAATTCCAATTTCCCAAGATTGTTGGATCTGTTCTTTGGAAGAGGAGATTTCTGATTCACAGGCAAGAGAAACAAACAAAACCCAAAAACAAGTAGCAACAATAAAAACTCATCTCCCGTACTAGAAAAAAGCTTCTTGAGGTTAGGGATCCATTATAGACATGTCAGTGTGTCCTCAGAACCTGGTGCGACGCCTAGGAGATGGCTCTGAACACTTGTTTGAAAGATGAATAAATGATTGGGGTGGCCCTGCCTTGGATGGTGGATCCCTCCTGTGTGCAACCCCAGACCCACTCTCCATCCTCTACCTCCTTCTCCGCCTGGGAGGCTGCCCCACACAGCCCGCATCAATGGACTCCCTTCGCCTGTGGCTTTCCAGGTGAGTTCAGCCAATGTGGAGTCCCAGAAGGAGTTTGGAGGGCTGGAGCAGAGTGAGGTTGGGGTATTTATTTCCTGGGCATCCTCCATGCGAGATTGTCTTTGACCAGCTGCTCTCCAGAGGTCACAGCACCTGTCAGGTGACCCTCTCGCCTGATCCAGGTTCCAGTGGCCCCCTGACCCTCATCCTTTCAGCCTAGGAGTTCTGTGCTGTCCCTTGTGGTTCCTTCCCTACACTCTGCCCATACCTTAGTGGATGCCCCTTTACTAAACTCTCTTTGAAGTATCCTAATTTGAATGTGCCAACTATTTCCTGCTGGAACATGACTGATACGGAAGGTTATGGGGTGTGTGCATGTTGGTTTAGTGGCTGTACCCTAAAATTCAGCCTGCCATCTGCTCACCCAGCTATGTGCCCTGGAGAAAGAGGTGCCTTTTCCTAATGCTCATACTGGAGAGTGTGGGCTAGTGCCACCTTGGGCTGAGTGTATGTATATGAGCCTCAGCTTATTAGAGAAGAAAATCTGCTGATAGATCTGTTTTCTCTGTCGTCTCTCCCTCCCACCCCCCTTATCCTGTGAGTTGCAGCTTTGTCTGCAGCCTGAGTGAGTCATCTCTCTCTACAGCTGCAGCCACAAAAGCAGTAACATGGTTGGGGGCAGGGGAGGTCCCATTGCTCTCCAAGTGTTGACTGCTTTGGCTGTTTCTGCAGAAGCAGAAAGGCCACACAAACCAATAACACCTCTGGTTGTTTAGTGTTTTGTGGGCAAAACAGCCTCGGGTGGCTGTTTTCCCCTGTTCCTGCAGTTGTATTTTCCTGCAGACTTACCCTCTCTCAACTCCTCCTCCCCCTTGCATCATGCAAGGCCGGCAGAACCTGTTCTTATCATTCCCATCTTAGCAGATGTAAAGGACAAAGGATACCTCAGTGCCTTGAAATGATCTGCCCTCTCCTCACACCCCCTCCCTTGTGGGACGTGAGGCCCATTCCCATGGGGGTGACGGGGGTACTTAGACTTCCAGCCCCTTTATTGTTCAAGTTTCCTTGCCAGTCATCGCTGATGATTTTAACTACTTCACAACTTCTGCCTCAGAGCCTGAATGCTCCCAAGTGAGGGTACTGTGAACTGCATGTTAGAAATGGGATGTGTCACTCCATTCAATTTGTCTGTCTCCAGTGACCGAGGGTGTGCTGGCTGAGGGGAGTGAAGGAGGCATTCATTTCTCCTCATCCACACAAAGGAAGTGACGGTTACCTGGGTTACTAGACTGGGCTAAGGCCCCTAAATCCGACTCGACTGTTCGTTTCAGATATTGCTTTCTATTTTTCTCTTCCCTGTGCATTTTGAAGCTCATCTGACCCTCTGACTATTCAGCTCCTTGTACAGCACCGCCTTCTCCCTATAATGCTAGTGTCGAGCTGATTTTAGATCAGAATCCAACAGATCCTTTCAGCAGCACTCAAAGAGATGAAATCTCTAGCTGCAGATTGTTCTTGCTGCTGAAAGAGACTGGCAAGATTTCACCAGCAATAATTAATTTCAAAGAAATTTTCCATCTCCAGACCTTTGCATCTCACTAATTATTTTCAAGGTAAATTGGATTTGCTTTGCAGTATCTTCCCACCCCACCTTGCAATAAGCAATTTAACGTGAAATTGCTGACCTGTACTTGCTCAGTCCAGCCATGGATTCCTAATCCTTTTACAATTTAGAGTTATATCGTCTTAGAGCTGCAACTGAGTTTTCCGCCAGCATGATGATCACTTTCTTTATTTTTACCTGTAACAAGCAGCAGTATTACTGAAGCTCACAGGAAAGCTTCAGTTAGTCACTGAAAATTACAGAATATCAATCGTCAACATCTATGCTGTCGGCGGGTGGCAGCGTATTAGAAAAATGAAGTAGGTCATTTGGGGGAAATATTTCAGTGAAATCTATCAACCTGGGTGATGTGCTGAATCTTAAACCAGAAGGAAAGAAAGCCAAACCAAACAAAAAATGGTTGTTTTTCCCTTTGAAGGAACAGATAGCAACAACTTTAAATGCTAAATTACGTCATCCCAAGCCCTGGTGGGTGCCCCTCAGAGACTGTTGTCTGAACTGCCAGTCAGATCACTTGGTTTTCTGCCCTCTGTGCTTCCTTCCTTTCCCAGCTTTCATTCAAATGTTCTGCAGTGATTAATAGAGAGTAGTCAGCCTTTTATTTCCCAAGACTTCCCTGTAATATTAGAACTGTTTTAGAGTTATTGACAAGTCATTCTGCATAATGGCTTAATATTGTCACACCTATATGGCAGCCCGTGATAGGCAGAATCTCTAGACTTTTGACTTATTCCTGTTTGGCCTCAAATCAGGTCATTTCTCCTTCAAAGTTTGCCAGGTGCTTTAGAAACCAGTTCCCCTGGAGGACCCTTGACCTTGTGTGTGAAGAAACAGGCACCATCTAAGGAAAGAGTGTGCACAGGGAGTCGGGAGGACGGTGGATGAAGAGCCCACGGCTCAGCAGGAAAGGAGCTGTGCACGTCCAGGAGCACCCCGACCCCGAGGTGGAGCCCAGACCTCTGAGAAGGGTTCACCAGGGTGGGGCCTACGCTGCCGGGAAGGAGGAGTAGACCCCCCAGTGGTTCCCAACCAGGGCAGCTTTGTCCCCCTGGGGACATTTGCCAATGTCTGGAGACGTTTTGATTGGCACAACTGAGGGGCAGGTGTTTTGCTCTAAGTGTGAGAGGGAAACCTTTGGGAAGTTTCGAGTAAAACACGTGGGTTAGAGGAGCGCCGTCTGTGGCTGAGATTCTGCTGGCCGAGAAACGGTTGACGTCAGTCATTCTGAGCCCTGGCTGCACATCGGGGTCACCTGGACCCCTCCACGCACAGGTTCCCCCCGAGACCAACAAAAATCAGGGTCTTTGGGGGGTGAAGTCATCAATATTTTATAAAAGCTCACCAGGTGATGCTAATGTATTGCCAGAGTTGAGGGCCTCTGGATTAGGTGAACTCAGTGGCAAAAATGAATAATCTTTGTAGAAACAGGGTTAGAAGGAATGCAGCCGTTTCTTCGTGGGGTGAGAAGGTTGTTGCTTTTGAGCTATTAGTTGAGGAGGACTTGGACATAGAGAATTGGGCGCAGTGGAGGGAGGCATGTTCCCGCTGATGAGGCAGCAGGCTGAGCCCTGAGGCCTGGCGTGGGCCCCCCGCACAGCAATGCTGCAGAGCCCGGGCTGGGGCAGGGCTCCCCCTGGGAAGCCGGGCTTCTGTCTGGGCTTTCCTCAGTGTCAAAGTTCCCTCTGTCTGCTGTTGTTGCCTTGATTGTTCCGCTTGCACCTACCTCCTGCTTTGTCCCTGGTTTGCTCCCTGACTTCAGCCTCCTGATAGGGGGCTGGCTTTGATTCTCTGCTCCCTCTTGACCTCCTCCTTTAAACCTCCCAGCCTACAGCACCCTCCCAGTAAGCATTCCCAGCCTGTACCGAGATCTCCTGGTTCCAGCTTCTAGGTCGGCGTCCTCAGGCCCTGTTTACAATTAGGAGGCAACTAATACCTTCTTTGGGGTCCACTGGTTAGTAGACTTTTAGTGATGTACAGTTTGTGATTATATGCCTGTACATATTCACACACACACACACACACACACACACACACACACACACACACACACACACCTGTTTTTCCTGGCTTTATAACCATGAATGACAATTACTAGGACCAGGTGCCATCAATCAGTTCTCTTTCTCATACCCATGCCAGATCACATTTCCATGACTGATGATTATGACTGTCCTAGTAGCCAGTAGTAATTGCCAGGCAAGATGAAACCCTGGCTTAAAGGCGCCATGTCTTGCTTCAGACAGCAGCCTGTTGTGGATACGTGCTGGAAGAGTGGTCTACCAGGAATGGAGAAACCTCCTAGCCACAGTCTGAGGGGCAGATGTCAACTTTACAACCATAAGAAAATGGGAAATTTCCCTTGCCACATAGAGTTTCAAGTAAGTTCATCACTAAGGAGTTTAGACATCATTCTGTAATTCACATAGGAAACCATCACAGGTTTTTGGCAGGTAAGTGACGAGACTACAGCTGTTCTTTAGGGAGACTGATCTTGCAACTACATGTAGGGTGAATGGGGTTGGGTGGGGAGATCACACATCAGATAAGGTAGGAGGTGCACAGACTTGAAGGGGCTTGAGGCTATATGGTCCCAGATAACTTCTCTGTTCTTGGGCAAGGCAAGTTGTGGGACTGAGAAAAGGAGTTGGCATCCCCAAAGGCTCTGAACCCTGCCTTCTTCACACAGGTCCAACACCCACAAACATTGGGAGAAGATTCCCTGGAGACCAGACAGGTCACCACATAACATATGCAGTTAGAGCAGCAGTTTACATGGAAAAGGAATTCATTACCATCTAATTTGCCTGGCCCACTGTTTGTGCACATGGCCAAGAGTCCAGGGCAAAGCTCCTTAGCTGATAGCTGGCGATGCTTTCCCACTTGCTCTGGGAGAACATGAGTCCAAGATCAGGGTTGCTTTACTAAACCATAACCACTCAAGCCAATGGCAACAAGGGAAGAGGCCAGGGCATTTCTCACCCTCTATCCTCCAGCCCCAGGCTCCCACTCTGTGAAGATGTCCAGACTTGGCCAGACATCTGTGTGCAAATTATATTTATTTATGAGGCTGAATATATATTTCAACTAAAGTTGAAATATATATTAAGTATCAAGTATCTTGGTATGGAAAGGAAATATTTTTACTGCAGATATATAAAGATTCTGAAATCCAATAACAATCCATGGAATGTACTCATTATAATCAAAGCCATTCGTAATGAAGGGAAACAAAATAAATAAACACAAGTCTGTCCAATGTTCAGCCTCAGGAGTAACTTCATTGCTTTTACTGACGGACACCATTGTCATGTTGCAGCCAAAAGTAGCAGATGTCTGTAGAGAGAAATAAGGGACTTGGAGATGCAGCGTTGACAAGTTGGCATCTCATCTCCCTGCTCAATTAGATCTGGGCCTTCTCTTCCTAAAGAGCTTAGGTCTTGGCTTGGCTTCAGAAAAGACAACTATCAACAAGCTGGCCGCTGGTAGATAGTGGGGGCCAGCTATCACCTGACCTTAGTGTAGTGAATCTAGTTTCTTCATGTCTTCAGAAGAAAGTCTTTAGTTTTATTGAGTGAAATGTGGAAATGTTTGGCTATCAGCTGGATGCCAAAACCTACGGAAAACAAACATCGCTTGGAGGAACATGGTGGCCCAAGCCAGATCGACTGTGGGCCACATCCAAGCAGTGGGTCTGAACCAGAGAGAATTTTGAAGATTTCCTGGGGGAAGTGGCTGAGCCTAGATCACATGGGTGGTCTATGGAGTCAGAGAGGCTCAGCCTTACAGAGTCTTCCTAGAAATAGTCTGGTCTCTAGGGTTGCACCACGGCACAAGGAGCCTAACAATGCCAGTCCACTCTCCCAGGACCGGTATTGGACCAAGTACTGACAATTTACGGCTCAAATGAAGCTCGAAAAATCATGGGGTAAGAATGGGCTTTGTTGTAGGAGGGGGTAAAACCTAGAATGTGGGGATGTTATTGGGGTGATGGAGTTAGTTTCACGGTTAAGACCACCCTGTGTCATGCTTGAAAGTTGCTAGGTGTCATTCTCTCCACTTATTTCACAATCACTCTGCATCATATTACCAGCAAGTGCTTCCTGCTCCTTTCCACATTTATTCATGTATGAAATTTTTCCAATGACCCTTTTTATTAGAAAAAAAATATTATAATCAAAAGAAGGTATAATAGCCACAGAGATGACACCTGGATCTGCTTTCCCTGCCCATGGCCCTGTGATGGAGTGCCCTTCTCTCCTTCCCGCCCTGCTGTGACAGAGGAAATGCACCTTCCCGAGACCTATGAGACAGCGTTGGGGGGGGCTGTGTGAGCTTCCCCTCTCAGGCTCCCTGGTCCACCTTCTAGAGGCCCACACCTGTGCTGAGAGCCCACCCCAGCCTGCTCTCAGCAGCTGCAGCACTAACCCGGAGTGGAAGGGTCTGGGAGACCACAACTCCCTCTGTGCCCAGCTGGCTCGGCCCAGGCGCTTTGCCCCCGAGGACTCGTCCACTGAAGGATCACTGTGTCACGTCTGCACTTGTTATCGGTTGTTAGTCTGATGGGATTTCCTGCATCAGACTCACAACTTCTTTGCTGCCTCTTCCCCGCTTTCTGATGCTACACTGACCAAGGCAGGCCATTTGGAACTCTGGTGTTGTTTCCCCTCCGCAGTGAGGGATTTTGTTGCCACCAGTAAGGCCAGCGCCTCAGGTCCTGCGGCTCCGTGCTGGCTGGTGGGAGCCAGGCTGCAGTGGGACTTCAGGGCAGCCGCACAGCGCCTCCAGGGCTACCCTGGGACCCCTCGGCCTCAGCACTCAGACGCGGCTTTGAGTGCAAAGCAGGGACTGGGCCGTGGGAGGGCAGAGGTCTCTCCGAAGTTCTCACCGTGTTTGTGTTAGCTTGCCTAAACAGAAGCAGAAAGTTGCTTCTGTACTTTACCAATGAGACAAAGAAGACCAAACAAAACAGCAAGGATCTCAAAGGGCGAGTGGAGGGCAGGCATTGGGACCCGTGCTTTGGCTTTTCGGGAACTGTAGCTTCACTGCCCATCACGAGAGAGGGTCTGTCTCGCCCACGCCTTTTCCCTTCTGCCCCGAGGAGGTCAGAGCTGAGGAGGGAGACTACTTAAATGGTGCTCTGACAGAGCAGCTCTCTTCCTGTAGGGCAGGTTGAGAAGACGGAAGAGTGAATGGCTGACTCGGCGGGAGCCCCTGCCCAGGGCGAGGCCGGCCCCGGTCACTGCCTTCAGAAGATTCTGCCAGAACTCTGGTGCAGAAACAAGGGCCTTCAGGAGGCTGGAGAGATTGAGGCACAGCCCCTTGGAGAGGCCGTGGAGCTGCTGGGACCCGCACAGCCCGGGGGAGGCTGCCGTCGCGCTGACAGCGTCTGTGCTGTGGGATTAGAGTTGAGGCAGGTTGATCCCAGGGAACGTGGGTGGAGCGGTGTCTTGGGCTGGACACGGTCTGGAGTGTTTGGTGACTCTTTCTCACATGCTCGTTGTTGCCACTTAGCAGACGAGCCCTGGCAACAGCGACTGCTGAACTCCAGCCACGTCCAGGCGGTGAGGGGCACCGGCTCAAGTCCTCCATCAGCTCTCGCAGGGCTTCTGCTCACCCCGTCCTCCACCTCCCACTCTCCTCCCTGCCTCCCTTTCCCTCTCCCCCTTGTCTTCTCCCTCCCCCTAATTCCATTCGGTTCCCCCGCAACTCCCCCGCCCCGACCCCGTCTTCAAATTCTTTTCCTCCTGTTCTAAATTGACCACTTTTCTCTTTCTAGACTTCAAGTTTTGGAAAACTTTTATTTATGTGTAGGTCAAGAGTAAGGAGGCCTGGGCTTCCCTGGTGGCGCAGTGGTTGGGAATCCACCTGCCAATGCAGGGGATGCGGGTTTGAGCCCTGGTCTGGGAGGATCCCACATGCCGCGGAGCAGCTAGGCCCGTGCACCACAACTACTGAAGCTCGCGTGCCTAGAGCCCACGAGCCACAACTGCTGAGCCCGCGTGTCACAACTACTGAAGCCCACATGCCTAGAGCCCATGCTCCGCAACAAGAGAAGCCACCGCAATGAGAAGCCTGCGCACCGCAATGGAGAGTAGCCCCCGCTCGCTGCAACTACAGAAAACCCGTGCAGCAACAAGGACACAATGCAGCCAAAAATAAATAAATAAAATAAATAAATTAAAAAAAAATTTTTTTTTTAAACATCTTTATTGAAGTATAATTGCCTTACAATGGTGTGTTAGCTTCTTCTTTATAACAAAGTTAATCAGTTATACATATACAATATGTTCCCATATCTCTTCCCTCTTGCATCTCCCTCCCTCCCACCCTCCCCATCCCACCCCTCTAGGTGGTCACAAAGCACCGAGCTGATCTCCCTGTGCTATGCGGCTGCTTCCCACTAGCTATCTATTTTACATTTGGTAGTGTATATATGTCCATGACACTCTCTCACCCTGTCACATCTCACCCCACCCCCTCCCCATATCCTCAAGTCCATTCTCTAGTAGGTCTGTGTCTTTATTCCCGTCTTGCCACTAGGTTCTTCATGGCTTTTTTTTTCCCTTAGATTCCGTATATATGTGTTAGCATACTGTATTTGTTTTTCTCTTTCTGACTTACTTCACTCTGTATGACAGACTCTAACTCCATCCACCTCATTACAAATACCTCCATTTCATTTCTTTTTATGGCTGAGTAATATTCCATTGTATATATGTGCCACATCTTCTTTATCCATTCATCTGTCAATGGACACTTAGGTTGCTTTAAATAGTAAAAAAATAAGAAGGAGACCTGAAGACATACAGATGGCCAATAGACATGTGAAAAGATGCTCAGCACGACTAACCATCAGGGAAATGCAAATCAAAACCACAATGAGATACCACCTCACACCTGTCAGAATGACTATTCTCAAAAAGACCACAAATAGCAAGTGTTGGCTAGGCTATGGAGAAAAAGGAACCCTCGTGTGCTTTTGGTAAGATTGTAAATTGGTGCAGCCACTATGGAAAACAGTGTAGAGGTTCCTCAAAAAATTAAAAATGGAATGACATCCAACAATACGATCCAGCAATTTCACTTCTGAGTATTTACCTGAAGAAAACAAAAACACTAATTCAAAAAGATATATGCACCCCTATGTTCATTGCAGCATTATTTACAGTAGCCATGATATGGAAGCAACTTAAGTGCCCATCAATAGACAAATGGATAAAGAAGATGTGAGATATATAGAAAAAATGAAATATTAGCCATAAAAAATGAAATCTCGCCATCTGTGACAACATGGATGGACCTAGAGGGCATTATGCTAAGTGAAATAAGTCAGACAAAGACAAAAACTGTATGCTTTCACTATATGTGGAATCTAAAAAAATAAAACAGACCAAACAAAATGAAAACAGACTCATAGATACAGAGAACAAACTGGTGGTTACCAGATTGGGCGGGGTGGGGTGGGGCGCGGATGAGGAAGGTAGGTGAAATAGGTGAAGGGGATTAATAGGTACAAACCTCCAGTTACATAATAAATAAGCGATGGGGATGTAATATACAACATAAGAAATATGGTCAGTAATAACTTTATTGTAATAACTTTATATGAGGACAGATGGTTATGAGACCTATCATTTCATAATGTATGCAAATATCAAATCATTATGTAGTATACCTGAAACCAACATAATATTGGAAGTCGACTATATTTCAGACAAACAAAAAAAGAAACACTTGGGAAAGACACAGGAACTATATTACAGAGATCCCTAGCTACACCTTACCAATTTTTCAAAAGCTTATATATTGAAAAATTTCCGATATATACGAAAGTAGACAGAATAGTATAATGCACCCCCATGTACCCATCACTCAGCTTCAACAGCTGTCAACTCATGGTCAATGTTGCTCATATCCACCCCTGCCCCCTCCCGGAGCTTTGATTGAAACAAATCTCACACATCACATTATTTCACAGCTTTCAGAGTTGACTTTTCTTGATGACTAAAAATTATCTTTCACTTTTCAGAGGTCAGGGAATACAAATGAAGAAAACAAAATGAAAACTTTAGGTAAAATTATTACTGTTATTAAGATAAATTATATAAACTTGTTATAACCCACCCCCAAGTCTCCCACACCCCAAAGAAAAGAATAAGGGGGCCTTGGTCCTAGGAGCAGCTCTGCCATTTAGCCAGCTGTATCACCTTGGATAAGCTACTGGCCTCCAGTCTGCCACGTGGCCTGAATATTTATTTAAGTTTTAAAATATGTAATAATGTGGTTCAGAAACTTTTAAACTTTACAGCAAAAATCCTGCCTCTCATCTTTTCTGTGAGGCGTGCTGCAATGAATAACCTTGCTTGTACATCCTTGTGCCTGTGTGTGAGCAGATCTGTGATAATAAAGTCCGTGAAGTGGAATTTCTGGGTCAGGCAGAAAGAGAGCAGACAAACACATCGTAATTAGACCTGTGACCTCGGAGAAGGCACTTGATATTTCTGAGCCTGTTTTTTTTTTTTAATTTGTAAAATAGGAGGGTTAGCATATGTGGCTTGCAGGTCCTTTCCACCTTTGGAGTTCCTGGCATTCAGAACCTCCCACCTGGGAGGAGTTTGACAAGGAAGACTGTGGTGGCCCTTGTAATCTGCCCACAGACACAGTGTCCCTGGGTCTAGGCCACCACAGCCAGCTGGGAGCCAAAATTCATTCTGTGCACAGCCAGCAGAACAGAACTTGAAGAGACAAATCCAAGGGTCAGGCCTGACCTCATTTGTCCCCAAGTGGCATATCTCTTCTGTTTTGACGTCTTTAAAGGTAGCTGCTTTGGTAGGCTTTCTGGAAATCAGACGGGGCATGGAGTTATTTTGCCTCAGTTAACAGAATTGAGGGAAATGAAAGGGATAAATATACTTCAGATGAACAGAGTGAAGTATTAGCCAGAATACTGGGGGATAGGAGGACATTAATGAGATATTTAGCAGAATATTATTCAACAAGGCAATCAAGCAACCAATGCATATTTTGTTGGCACACTGACTGCAGACAAGCCTGTCTGATGCTTTGCCCTCACTGAATACTGAAATTGTGTGCTTGCTAGGCTAAGCCTTAGGACAGCCACAGCCAAGGTACGGGCCTTCTGCATGTGCCCTGATGCTCACTGTTATCACCAATCAGATTTGAGAATCAGACAGTGTTTGACCTGCCAGATGTCCTAGGGTCACACAAGCAAGCCTCTTGCTTCTGCACACGGAGATGAGGAGATGGAAAGCAGAAATGGGGAAGTGCACGAGGGCTGTGGTAACTGAAAGGGAAAGGGCCCTGGAAGCAGACCCAGGCATTCGATGGTGTGGTGAGTGGGTCGGGCAGTGGAACGTCCGTTACGGCAGGTAGAGCAAGGCATACAGAAGGCACTGCAACAGATGGTCATTCCCCAATAGCACAGCCAGTATGCTCGAGGCACCTAGGGGTGCATAGAAAGTGGAGTGGTGGAGCTCCACCTGGGGTGCAGGTGGAGCTTGGAGATTCAGGCAAAAGACTTTAGGAACCTCTGATAAAGGGAGGAGGATTAACGGGGGCTCCAACCTTAGAAGGCTTGTGTGTCCCTGGGCAGGCTGTTGAGATGCAGACTTAGGCTCAAGGGCAGGAACAAGGCAAGACCCCAGATTCCAAGACTAAGGCAGGCCATGGGGACAGGGCAGAAGCGCAGGTGTCAGAATTGGGACCCTAGCAAGAGTGATTTGATTTGAGCAGTAGCTCCTTGCATCACTCTGTCTGGGCCCATGATTAGCTCTGGAGACTTGTAGAAGTAAACTTGCAGATGGGAACACTCCAGTCCAGAGTGGGGAGCAGGGAACCAGGAACCAGGTGGTTCTGATGACTTCTTAAACGAATTCCCCTCAAATCCTTCTCTCCTCCCTCTGCAGACTCACCACTGCCCTTGTTCAGACTCTCATGTCCCTCTTAGGACTAATGCAATAACTGGTGACACCTTCCCCATCATTTCATCCCTCAATCTGTTCTCTACTTGGCATCCAGGTCTGACCATGTCCCTCCTCTGCCTAAAACACTCAATGGCTCCTCATGCCCACCTCCAAGTGGCATATGAGGACTTAGTGATGGTCTCTCCCTCTTTTGCAGCCTCACTTCGAGCACTTTTGTGCTCCAGGAATACTAAACACGCCATTTCTAGCCTCTGAACTTGTGTTCACATCATTGCCTTTGCTTGGAACTCCCCCTTACGTCTTATTTACCTGGATGACTATTTTCAAAACTCCATTTGGCTTTACCTCCTTCAAAAGGTTCCCTCTTTCCCAGGAGTGGTCTTGTCCCATAATCCCTCCATCTCAAGGGTTCTCAACTTTGGCGGTGTGTCCAAATGGAGATTTTTTTGGAAACTACTGATAGCCCCATTCCAGACCTATTAAATTAGTAGGTCCGTTCAATGCATGCTGATCCTTTTAACTAAGGTCGTAATGTCTGCATCTTATTTCCCAGTGGTTCAGAAAAAAGTATGTATGTGTGTGTATATCTATCTATCTATCTATCTATCTATCTATCTATCTATCTACTATATATTTATCTATCTTTTATCTATCATAATTAAATACCTATCTAAATATTGATACTTATATAAATGTTTATTGTGCAGTTATTCTACCTTCTTGGTGTTTGAAATTTTTCAAAATAAAAACTTGAGGAAAAATTATTGTTCCATCCAGATTGGCTGGACCTTCTGTCTTTTCACAAGTTCCTGAGTGGTGCAGCTGCCCAGAGCTGGTGAGGACCACGGCATTCATCACTTACCACATTATTTGACAGTCTCTTTGTTGTGACTCTGACTCCCCTTGAAGACAACCAGATCTTTCAGATTCTGCCTTTCAGAACTTTGCATCCCCCTGTCCTCCAGCCTTAGCAAGTGCCTGGTATGTAGTGGGTATTTAATATGTGTTAGTTGAGTGTAACCGAAAAGAAGTTATATCCAAGGCAGATAGGTGATTATAATATTTATTATTCATTCATTCAATGGTTCTTTCATCATTTATTGGGTACTTACTATTTCATGCATGTCTGAACCACAATGGGTCATATAATGATCTCAACACCATTGATATTTTGAGCAGATAATACTTTGTTGTGGCGGGCTGTTCTGTGCATTGTAGGATGTTTAGCAGCAACCTTGACCTTTACCCACTGGGTGCCAGTAGCACCCTTCCCCCCACCCCCGCCAAGTTATGACAATCAAAAATGCCTCTAGTCATTTCCAAATGTCCTCTGGGGGGCCAAAATCACCTCCTGTTGAGAAGCACTAATCTTCAAGACAACTTGCCTTTAAGAAACTTGAAGTGTAATGAAGGAAGGGACATATGCATGCAATGAAAGACAAGGTGTGTGAGGGACTGTGGTGTATCACAGGGTGCCATGGAGCACAGGAAGAGGAAAAAATTCCATTTGGGGAAACACTGTATGAAAGAACTGGGTCTGAATTTTAATGGTCTTACAGACGGGAAGCTCCTTCTGTGTAATTTCCTTTCTTAAGCTTCTGCCACCTTACACGTCTACCGTCTACGGTCACCCATGTCATCTTCTGGCCCTCGTTACAATCCTGTAAGGTAGGCAGAGTAGCTATTAACTCTATTTTATAGGTAAAGAAACTGAATTTAAGCTAGTTTGGATAACTTGAGAGGCAATAACATGGTCCACAGCACAGACCCTGGAACCTGCCTGCCTGGGTTTGAACTGTAGTTCCACCACTTCCCAACCACGAGCTCTGGGCTTGTTTCTTAACCTCTTCACGCCTCAGCATCTTCATGTGGAAAATGGAACTCATAATAGCTCCCATCTCACAAGACTGTTGCGAGACACTGACAAGTGTCAAATGCTTAGAGTGGTGCCTGAACTATTAAATATATTATAGAAGTGTTTGCTACTATTTATTGTCATCAAGGCCATGCAGCAACTTGATGACCAGTGTGAAATAATAATCTGGATCTGCGATCTCTTGGTCCCGTGTTCTCTCCATCTCAAAGTCTTCTTGCTATTTGAGGAAGAAGAATCATTTATGGCTCAACCAGCACTGCTGGGAAAAACAGACCCCCTGACAACCATTCTGTATTTAAACTTCACTGTCCAATAGAAATACCATCCCAACCACATATGTAATGGTAGATTTTCTAGTAGCCACATTAAAAAAAGTAAAAAGAAACAGGTGGAATTAATTTTGATAATATATTTTATTTAGCTCAATATATCCAAAGTATTAGCATTTCAATATGTAATTAATACAAAATTATTAAAGAGATATTTACACTATTTTTTCATACTAAGTCTTGGAAGTCCAGGGGGTACTCATACAGCACATCTAACTTGGACTAGCCACATTTCAAGTGCTCCATAGCCGCATATGGCTTGTGGCTACCATACTGGACAGTACAGGTATTCTAAACACAGCAAAAGGCATGGTTTTTGGTGGCTGGACACTCATATTATTTCAGACTATGTCCTGGAGATGGTAAATCAGAGCAAATAGTGAGAGTCTTCCTGAGTTTTATTTGCAGGACACTGAATCCTCTCCTTGCTTGTTCCTATCCCAACTTCATCGAAATAAGCCAATTATATATTTTTAAAACTATGTACTCAGTAATTAACCTTTTCACTTTTGATTTAACTTGAGTACAGCTTTCAATAAATCATGCCAAGACAATGCCAGACTCTACCCTTCAAGCAACTCCAAAGTGCGTACAACCTTAGAAGCCCCAAGCTCCCAACCAGATGAAACCCCTCTGTGACCAGGCCGCCTCGCCTTTTCTTCCCATGGCAAACCCAGGACCACTTGCCCTGACTCTGGTGAAGGTGGCCTCATATCGCCTCCCAGTACCTCTTGAGCAAAATGCCATTACCCCTCCTCTGCCATCCCCAGATATGGGAATGGAATGGAGGCTGAGAACAATTAGTGACCTGACCTGTCTGAGGCCAGGCAGCAATTTGTTACCAGCAATGGAACACAAGCTCTCAGACCCCTGGGTGGCCTCTTTAAAATGCTCTGCAGTGCAAGCATTGCATGATCCCAGCATTTTTATAAGAGCAGTGTTCAGGATGATAATAAATACATTCTCACCATGCTTAGTGCTTTACTCAATTGATTTGATCTTCACAGCAGCCCTCTGAGGCTGTTGCTCTTATTAGCCCCACTTTACAGATGAGGAGACTGAGGCACGGAGAGTTATATGGCTTTCCTAAGGTCAGAGAGGTAAGAGGCAGAGTCAAATCCAGACAGAACCCAAGCTTCCCACCACACCATGGTGCCCCTTTTGACTGAGGTTGGCCTCCTAGCATCTTCTTCTCAGTAGGGAATGTAGGCTCTTGCTCTGTCCTCAGTACCTACAAGGCAGCATGACACTGACCAGGTGCTCAGTAAATATCCATTGACTGACTGTCACCTGTTTGCTGCTGGTGATGTCCAACCTTAGCTTGAGACCACATGGAAGCAGATGGTTGCTCCACTTGATGCCTTTTGTCCTGTACTTGAACTGACTTTGACTTCATGCCTTGTCTCCTGGATTGCACTTGACTTTTGTCTGTGGCCTCTCCGTAACTCAGGCTTAAGACAGGCCTAATCTTGGCACAAGCACCACTGAGTCCCATTTTCCCACCTGCTGAATGAGGACTCTGGGCCAGCTGATCTTGAAGGAGTACCAGGCTTCCCACCCCTTCACTCCTGGCAGGTTGGGATTGGCAGGTGGAGGAGTTGGGAGGTGGGGATAGGGTAGAGGCTGATGTGCCAGGATTTCTGAGAGCAAGAGAACATGCCCTGAGCCAGCCTTCATGGTTGGTTGCAGGGAGGAGAGCCTGGCACCAGCTACCCATCCACAGACCTTCAAAACCCAGCCTGGGTGTAGCAGGTTCTCATTTTCCTTCTTCTTCCTACCCCAGGCCCTAACTCAGGTCTGCCTGACTCCAGGGTGCATTTTATTTCCACACTGGCTGATGGCTGCAGGCCTGTCCTGAAAGAAACCGTCCTGTGCTCTCTTTCCACTCACCCACAAACACTTCTGAATGACTGCATCTGAATCACTCCTGATTTTTCTGCATCTGAATCCCAGGCATAAAGACCACTAAGGGCTTCCTTGAATGGGAGAGTGTCAGAGGTGCAGCCTCAGGAGGGCCCTGGGGAGTGCAGGAGGTCCCTTGTTGTCTGGGAACCTGCAGCCTGGTGGCTTCACCTCTTCCCCTGTGCAGGCTCAGGCCCCCGTCCCAGGAGGTATGCAAGCCCTTATGGACCAGGTCTGGGACCTTCACGCTCATGTATCCTGCTCCTGGTGGAGGGGTTCCTGGGAGAGGACACCTTGAACTTTGTGGGGAGAAGCTGGAGAGCTGGGCCATGAGTAGGGGTGGGATACAGGGCCAGCTAAACTAGGACTCAGGTTTTCCCCTTGAGTTTGATATCCTTTGATTCTCAAATGGGGACGTTTCCATGATACCACAAGGCAATGTTTGACCAATTTTCTCTCTCTCTCTCTCTGTCTCACACCCACCCACCCCACACCAGGCTTCAGATCTGAGGTCCTCAGGAATATTATTCAGCCATAAAAAAGAAGGGGTGACAACATAGGTGGACCCTGAGGGCACTATGCTAAATGAGTTAAGTCAGACAGAGAAGGACAAATCCTGCATGGTATCACTTATACGTAAGCTCTAAGAAAAATAATGAAGAAAGAAAATGAAGTCAAACTCATAGAAACAGAGAGTAGAAAAGTGGTTGCCAGGGGCTGGAGGAATTAGGCAGAGGTTGGTAAAAGGGTACAAACTTTCAACTAGAAGTGAAACCAAACAGGACCCTCCCAGGTACAGAAGCCCCTCTGTATCCCCTGTTTCTTGTTTGTAGGAAAAAAAGGCTTTAGTCTCCGTGGCCTTCCCTGAGTTCCAAAGAGCAGGCTCAAGCAGTTAATAGGACAAGAGAGTCACAGGACTGCTAGTGCCTCCTGAAGGGGGATAGATAACAATCTCATGCATGTCCTTGAGCTGTTCTGTAGAAACTAAGACCCCCACCAGGTGGAAGATGGTGACTACATGCTGGCCACAAGCATACAGACCCCAGACTGGTTGGTATCAGAAGGTTGAGATTCCAGAAACATCACCCTTATTTCCTCACCACAAACCAATCGGAAGAAAGTCACGGACCCTGCAGCCCTCACCCCAAATTTTGCCTATAAAACTCTTCCCCGAATACCCCTGTCAAGTTCAGGTCTTTTGAGCACGAGCCACCCATTCTCCTTGCCTGACCCTTGCAATAAAGCTTTCTGTGCTCCAAATTCTGTTGGTTTGCTTGTTTGGCCTCACTGTGCATCAGAAACATGAACTTGGCTTCAACAACATAAGATGAATGAGATCTGAGGATCTAAAGTAAAACATGATGATAGTTGATTACACTGTGTTGTATAATCAAAATTTGTTAAGAGAGTAGAACTTAAATGTTCTTACCAAAAAAATAAATATGTGATGAATGGTGATGAATGTGTTACTTAACTGGATGGTGGGAATCGTTTCACAATGTATATGTACATTAAATCACCACAATGTACACTTTAGATACCTTACAATTTTATTTGTCAGTTATACCTCAATAAGCTGGAAGAAAAAGGGCAGGAGGGCAAACCTCTCAGAGGATTTGATGTCACACTTCCAAACTTGATTAAACAAAGCCATCTGGAAACTCTCTTTCTCCCAGAGGCTGTTATTCTTTAACTCCCTCAAAAGCAGGGGTTAGTGGTGCTAAATGCAGAATGACATTTAGCCAACTGAGTAATAACAGCCCTGAGGGTCAAAGGCTTTGATGGAAAAGCTAACTTTTATCCCAAGCATTAGCAGACTGGATGTGGTTTGTGAAACCTTTGGAGCTTTAAATTGTCCGGTGCTCTCCATCCCTTCCAGGGGCAGCCTGGTCAGTCAGGACACAGATCTCAGACAGGTCTCCAACCTCACCACCACCTGACAGCTCAATCTTCCAAAGGGCCTCAGTGCTTTCATTCTCTGCCCACAGAGACAACTAAAATCAGGAGACTCCTGGATGAAGGAGATGTAGCACAAGTCACTCTAACAGGTTGTGAAAGTGGTGAGCTGGAGATGGAGCCTGGGTGAGGACCATCCACCACCGATGGGGAGGCATGGGCTGGGCTCCTGGAGAAAGTAACGCGGAGCCGAGTCTGGAAGGGCGAGTAGGAGTCAGCTGGGGCATCCCTAGCATAGCAGACAGCCAAGCGTGCAGATGTGGTCCGCGTTAACTGGAGGGTCAGGCAGGACACACTTGCGGCCCCAGGAAGAAGCCATTCATGGAAAGCCTTGTGTGCTGTGATAGGGAGCTTGAACTTCATCCTGCAGGTAGTGAAGCACCAGCAGAGCTTTAACTAAGGCAGTAATGTGGACAAGTAATAGTAATAGCTGTACTTATTGAATGAATACTTTTTATATGTCAGGCATTGTCCTAAGTACTTTGCATGTGATTAAGTCACTAAATCCTTAAAACCTACAGGGCACATATTAATATTATTCCCATTTCACAGCTGAGGACACTGAGGCATAAGGTGCCCCCACAGTCACAAACCTCCTAAGTTATACAGCTGGGATTTGAACCTAGGAAGTTTGGTTCCTGGGCCCACTCTCTTAGCCACTCTGCTATTACTTACAATTTTATAGTCATTTCTCTTCAAAAGGTATTTTAGGTGATTTATAATAAAACTACATATAGACAGAGTAAGCAAATTAAAAATAAAATTCAAAATGAAAGAGAGAAGAGAAACATGACAAAGCAAGGAGAAGTTGATAGCAAGAATCCAGGATGGATAATCACAGAACTTGAGCCCTAGCCTCCACCTGAGCTTTCTGACAAGAAAAGTGCAAAATGTGTCAGGAATCAACAACCCTCTTACTTTTTGCCGGGTAAGGGGGAACATACACATTTATCTGGAGAGACTCGGCTTCCTTGTACGGAATTCTGGAAGGAAATTTGTTGTCTAATCCCTGATATTAAGTTCGATATAAGATACCAAGTGTATTAGTTTCTAGGACTGCTGTAACAAATTCCTGCAAATTTGTGGCTTAAAACAACAGAAACTAATTTTCTTACAGTTCAGGAGGCTAGAGGTCCAAAATCAAGGTGGAAGCAGGATTGGTTCCTCCTGGAGGGTTTGAGGGAGACTCCGTGCCTCTCTCCTGATGTCTGCTGGCTACAGGCAAGCCTTGGAGTTCCTTGACTTGTAGATGCATCACTCAAATCTCTGCTTCTGTCTTCACGTGGCACCCTCCCTGTGTGTCTCTGATCCCTGTGACTTTGCATGGTCTTCCCCTCTGTGTCTTGAAACTACCTCTCCATTCTCTCATAAGTACATCAGTCATTGGATTAACGGCCCACCCTAAATCCAGGATGATCTTGTCTCGATATCTTAATTACATCTGCCAAGACAGTATTTCCAAGTAAGGTCACATTCACAGGTATCAGGGTTTGGATTCAGACATAGCATTTGGGGGAGCCACTATTCAATTCACTACACAAAGCATTCAACAGCAATTCTGCAAAATAATTTAGAAGTCTTTTTTTAATGCCTGTCTCTCACAGTGGTAAAAAGGCAAGGATAGTGTTTTGATTGCAATTCAGCCCACTTGAGATAGGTAGCTTCATTTAATTGGGCCACCAAGGGGCTTATGTGTCCTCCTGAAAGTGTTTCTGAATAGAATGTCTCGTGAGCTACGTGTCTCTGGTGGAGAGAACTTCACCGTAGGTGAACTCAGTTCATAAAACAGGTCTCTCAGTAGGAAGGAGAGTTTTTGGCCAGGGCCTGTTTGTGGGAGGCTGCTCGATCAGTAAAGAAGTTCCTAAGTAGGGGCACATGTGAGAATCACCAGGGAGATTTTGCAAAATGCACATGCCCCAGTTGCACCCAAAGCAAATGAAGCAGAACCTCTGACGTCTATTGTCCTTTCTCTTGTATGGGCTTTTTAATGGGAATTACCATCTGGGATGGAGTGGTTGGGACAGACTATTCTAGGCTCCCGCTTGTTTCCTTCCAGTCTAATGACATGGGGAGGGGGAGAGGGGGCACATGTGCTAGGTGCTTTACATACTTTATTTGTTGTTCTGTTAAAACATGCATAACATAAAATTCACCATTTTCAGTGTACAGTTCAGTAGCATTTAAAACATTCACCGTCTTGTCCAACCATCACCACTATCTAGTTCCAGAATGTTTCCATCATCCCAAAAGGAAGCCCAGTTCTCATTTAGGAGCCACTGCCCATCCCTCCCTACTCCCAGGCCTTGGCAACCACTGACCTGCTTTCCATCTCTGGATTTACCTATCCTGGTCACTTTATATAAATGGAATCACTCAATATGTAGCCTTTTGTGCTGACTTCTTCATTTCATGTGTTTTCATCCATGTTGTAGCATGTATCAGTGCTTCCGTCCTTTTTATGGCTGACTAATATTCCATTGTAATGGATATACTACATTGTGTTTATCCATTTATCACTTGATGGACGTTTGGATTCTTTGCACCTATTGGCAACTGTAAATAATGTTGTTATGAAGATTTGTTCACAGGTTTTTGTTTGAACACTTTCTTTTCAATTCATTTTAGATACTTTTAAAAGTAGATTTATTAATATCTTATTTTACAGATGAAGAAATTAGGTGATGGAAATCATATTTGTTGAAGTCATCTAGCTAGTAAGTCACAGAGCTGGAATACAATTGCTGGTTTCTGTCTCCAGATTCTGGGATCTTTTCACTGTACGGTGAGCTATTTCTGAGAAGTCAGACCTGACTTGTCCCCTGTGGTAACCTTAGAGTTACACTTTCTTACTTTCTGTTCTCAACTTTGGATACTCTTTTTCAGGCATCCAAGACATGTTATGTCTGACATGAGCTTGTTCTTTCTTTGACGTCCCAGAAGAGCAGCCAGGATTTGAGTTTATGAAAGGAGGAGATTTGTGTGAAAAGCTACTTGAACACTTTATTATAAAGGATTACCCAAAGTATAGTGATTCTTTTAAAATGTGTAAATATACACCCTGAACTGATGGCATGATAAATAGTTCCTCTGTCATCATGATAAATGTACCTTATCCTCCTAGAATCAACTCTTTATTATGCTTATCGGTATGGATGTAGGATTTATAGGTGTTCACTTTCATAATCAGTCAAACATTAATGACAAAAGAAGACAGTGGAGTTACTGTCATCTTGAGACTTGAGGAAAATGATGGTGAATGATGAAAAAAGGAAGAAAATGTGAAGCCTCTCAAGACAGAGCCAGTGAGATAGGATTTTTGAGATGCCTAGCAGTTACTGGAAGCAAAGGGAGAAAGCAGGGTCCCTGCTGAAGAGTGATGAGGGTCAGCAATTTTGGGGGCCAAGGCTAGAGTAATCCATGATGCTTTGGGCTTGAACTGTGGGAGCTGGAGCTTGTGTTTTGGTGTCCTGCCAGGAGGAAAATTCCCAGGTGGACTGGGGGAAGTTGTGTTTGGATTCCTGCCAGAAAAGCGCCATCATTCTCAAGGGCCAGATAGCCACTTGGGGCTTAAGAGAGGTGGGTCTGAATAAGCCAGACTTGGTTGTTATGCTTTGCCAAGCACTTTTTCCAGTTTATATACTGCTGCAGAAAAAAATCATCCTAAAACCATGCTTTAAAACAAAAATATGTATTATTTCTCATAGTTTCTGTGGGTCAGGAACTGGGGGACAACCCAGCTGGGTGCTTCCGGCTCAGGGTCTCTTATGCAGTTATGGTGAGTCACTTCTAGCTGGAGCTGGAATCAGGAGCAGGTGAGGGCTGGCCAGCACCTCTTTCTCTTCAGGTCATCTCAGGGCTTTTCTGCAGGGTCTCTCCACATGGACTAGCTTGGACTTCCCCACAGCATGGAAGCTTTGGGCTTCTGACATGGCTGCTCAGTGTCCCAAGTTGAGTATTTCAAGAGAGAGAGACCTGGTGGAGGCTGTACTACTTTCTATGACCTAGCCTCGGAAGGTCACAAAGCATCAGATTCACCACATTCTATTAGTCGAGGCAGTCAAAAGTCTTGCTTCTGTTCAAGCAGAGGGCACCTAGACTCCATCTCTTGGTGGGCAAGTGGCAAGGTTCTAGAAGAGCATGTGGGACTGAAAAGATTATTGCAGCCATTTTTGGAAAATGCAATCTGTAACTAAGCACCGTTTTTTCTGGTAATTTATGCAGTTTGTTACTCTCTCTTACTTCTTCTAGATTCTCTACGTGATAAGAGTGATGATAGGAGGGTCTTCTCGTGCCCTCTCCTCTCATTGTGAGGAGAAGGCAGGAGAAGGCCCAAGTGTAAACCCTGGTCATGAGGCTGTAGAGTCAGAATGTTTATTCACACATTTATTCTTTTTTTTTTTTTAATAGGCTATATTTTTTAGAGCAGTTTTAGATTCACAATAAGATTGGGCAGAAAATACAGAGAGTTCTCATATACCCCCTTGCCCACTCACATGTATAACATCCCCCATCAACATCCCCCACCAGAGTGGTACATCTTTTACAATCAATGAATCTACATTAACACATCATTATCACCCAAAGTCCATAGTTTACATTAGGGTTCACTCTTGATGTTGTACCTTCTATGGCTTTGAATAAATGTATAATGACATATATCCACCATTATAGTATCACAGAAATAGTTTCACTGCCCTAAAAATCCTCTGTGTTCTACCTGTTCATCCCACACTTCTCCTCAACCCCTGGCAACCACTGATCCTTTTTACTCTCTAAATAGTTTTGTCTTTTCCAGAATGTCCTGTAGTATGTCATACAGTATGTAGCCTTTTTCAGATTTGCTCCTTTCACTTAATAATACGCATTTAAGGTTACCCCATGTCTTTTCATGGCTTGATAGTTTATTTCTTTCTAGTGCTGAATAATATTCTATTATCTGGATGTACCACAGCCTATTCATCCATTCTCCCACTGAAGGACATCTTGGTTATTTCCAAGTTTTGATGATTATGAATAAAACTGCTATAAATACCCACATGCAGGTTTTTGTGTGGACCTAAAATTTCCACTACTTCCAGTAAATAAATACATAAATTGATGAAGCATATGGTAAGAGTATTTTTAGTTTTGTAAAAAACTGCCAAACTGTCTTCCAAAGTGGCTGTACAATTTTGCATTTCCACCAGCAATGAATGAGAGTTCCTGTTGCTCTACATCCTCACCAACATTTGGTGCTGTCAGTGTTCTAGATTTCAGCCATTCTAATAGGTGTGTAGTGGGTTCATTCATTCTTTCAAAAGATATTTACTCAGTGTCTACTATGTGCCAGATAATATCATTAGCACTTAGACCACATCAGTGATCAAAATACAGACATAGATCTCCATTCTCAAGTGGCTTCCATTCTAGTAGAACACGTATCATGCGTACTCTATGTGCCAGTTTCTCTTGTAAGCACACTGCATATGTGATCTCATTTAATCCTCACAGCAACTCTGTGAAGTAGGTACCATTTTTATACCATTTTACTCTGGCACAGAAAGGATGAGTAATGTGCCCAAGGTCACACAACCAGCAGGAGGTAGAGTCACAATGTATATCCAGGTGTCCAGCTCCGGAGTCTCTATGCTGTGCTGCCTCTAGATCTGGAAGGGATCTTGGAATTCAGTTAGTTCATCCTTATTCCACAAATGTGGACTCACAGGTACCAGATAGTCAGGTGACTTGTCCAAGATCAAAGAGCTGGTTAATATCAAAACTGGGACTGAAATCTTATCTTCTAGAACATGACTCTTTTCACTGTACCCTTAGATTATTTGGGCAAAGAATTCTGTGAAGGATGAGGACTTAGCTATACCCTCCTTCCACCCCTCCCCCCCCCCCCCCCCCCCCGCTTGAATGGTATTTCTTTCAATACTCATTACTATTTTTTCTATATTGTCTACTCGTCTGTAGTCCTTGTTCTGTCCTCCACGAGTGGGTAGAAGATGCCCTGCTCAAGTTCCCAAATGGTGTTTTTCAGCCTAGAATAGCTCCTCCTCATCTGAAGGCGCATTTTTCTTCCTCCTGATCATCCATGGGATAAATGCTGTATGTGGGTCTCTGGGACCATCATCACCCTTGCCAGTTTTGGCCTCTCCTTCCCTCAGCCATCCGTGAGCCCACTATTCCCCATGGCAGTGCCACCACGGTGTGCCTACCCAGCGTTGGTAAAGAGAAAGAACACAGGGATTAGTTGTTCCTTCTCAAGCAGCCATCTCTGTTCATGAGAGGCCATGGAGGGAGGCACGACAAGGACGGTGCTCTGTGCATCTCTCGTTTTCCGTCAGAGCCGTCTTAGTCACCAGTGGCCTCTCAACCGCAAGGAACCTGCTGGGCCTAGGGAGCAGAGTGGAGCACGAATGTCCCATCATGGGGGACCAGACAGCAGAGCTGTAGAATTCCAGCTGGAAGTTAGAGTTTGGCAGCCATCCTTCTCAGATTTTCCAGAACAGTTCCAATTTCATGCAACATAATTATTTTTAATAAAGATGGCTCCTTACATAAATAACTAAATGTAATTTAATTTCTGTGCCTTTTAGAGGAGCTTTCATTTAAATAAATCCTCTAATCAGAAAAACAAAAGCCTTTCTCAGTGCCAAGGTACGTATTCAGACTTTGGAAATATAGTCCCCTTATTTGTGGATCATCTTGACTAGAAAGGTGTCAAAGAGGAAGTTGGCTGGGCTCAGATCAGAGAGTGAGGGAGTTGGAATCACATGCCTCCCCTGACTAAAGGAGGGCCATCATGTATGAGTGTACAGGTTGTGCATTGTACAAGGCTGCCACATATAAGGATTCTCTACTCACATTGTAGACGTCATTGATGTGTGTGTTTATTACAACAATTTCATGACCGGTGGGCAGATTTTATTCTAGTATAATCAGTATACAATATTAAGACAATTTCAAACAGAATGAAGCAACATGTTTTAAGGGAGGGGTACCTGTTCTAATTTGCACAGTGATGTCCTATAGACCACAGGTGATCTAGACTAAATGTCCAGTCCCACACAAGTCACGGCCCTGGGATAGAGAAGCCAGGATTCAGAGCAATAAAAAGAAGGTGGAACAGCTGACTGTGGGACCTAACACATCATTCACACATCATTTCAGTGCTTCTCAAACTTGGCTGAACATTAGAATTTCTTGGGGAGACTTAGAAAATATTGGTGTCAGGGTTCTACCCCTAGAGATTCTGATCTAGTTGGTCTGGAATGCAGTCTGGGCTTTGGGATAATTGCAGGTTCTTCATGTAAGTCTAATGATCTGCCACGGTTGAAAGCATTGCATTATTTTTCAGATGGGTGACAGATAAATAAATAAATGGATGGATTAGCGGATGACTGCATGGATGAGGTGCATAGATGGATGAATAAATGAATGAACCAGGAATTGGTCATAGAGTTCATGGCTCAATATGGTTGTCATGACGTGGCATCTGCTTAGGTCTCCAGACACATTCTCTTTGATCATGCCCCAACTACTGCCACCCATGCTCCAGCCATACTGAATTTCAATCAGTTCTAATGTGGCGACTCTTTTGCAGCTCTGGGCCCTTATCTTCCCTGTTCTCCTTAATTAGAATGCATTTCCTGTTTCTGTTTGCCTACTAGCTCCTACTCACATTTCAGGCCTCTATTTAAAGATAATTTTATCCTAGACTCCTCTTAACCCTGGGTCAGATGCCTGCCCTCTGTGTTCCCACGACCTTTTGTCCTTCTGCATCAGAGAATCTATCACCTGGAATTGCCAGCTGGGCTCAGAGGGGGAGAAATGGGAAAAGCCAACGGTTCATTTCTCCTGGCCCCATGCTGTGTGGCCTCAGCCTGATTCAAGCATCTGAAGACAAGTTCTTTGACAAAATCTGCGCATCATCCTCTGAGGGCTTAATAAAGAATGTGATGCCTTTGGATGACGCCTCCTCCTCTCCCCCTGCCCTGCAGTTGTCATTTAGATCTGCCATGTGTCAATCTATAGAGTGAGAGTGGCTTTCTCTATGTCCATACAATACTAATCAGGATGAGAGAATCTTGACAGTAAGAGCCAGAAGGGACCTTAGTAATACTTGCATCAGATTCTGCATTGTAAAGATGAGCAAGTGGCTATTTCACAGGCAATGACTTGCCCAAGGTCACACGGTGAACTAGTGATAGAACTAGGACTTAAACTCAATTTCCTGGCTCCAGGACCGGCTGCCCCCACATTCAAGTAATCTTTGGAAATTTTCCCAAAACTCTAGAGTTTGGCCTCTTCTCCCGTATCCTTCCAGCGCTGAGGCAATCGTACGTGAGAGGAGCCCTGCATTAAAGTCAATACGAGGATGTGGTGGGAGCAGTTGGCAGGTACTGTCTTTATGGGCATAGTTACTCTTTGGGCAGCTCTTAAAGATAAGACATGCCTATGAGGGTGTGGTCAATATTTTATAATTACTTTAAATGGAGTATAATCTATAAAAATATTGAATCACTACGTTGTCCACCTGAAACTAACATAATAGTGTAAATCCACTATACCTCAAAGAAAAAAAGTTGAGTTTTGCATAAAATAGGAAGATTTGGCGACACTGGCCCTCATTCTTTTGAAGCATCCATAGCAGGGGGGAGAGCAGTGGCTGCCCTTCGAGACAGGGCCCCAGCTCCCCTACGCCCGCTTGATGTGGTCCCACTTGGTTGATTTTTGATTTTGTTGCTTGTGCTTTAGGTGGGATATCCAAAAACTCATTACCAAAACCTTTGTCCAGGAGCTTTATTTCCCTGTTTTCTTCTAGGAGTTTCATGGTTTCAGGTATAGACCCCCTTTAAATCATTAGAAAGTAATACATGCACATGGTACAAAATTCAAAAGGTCAGAGTAAAAGTAAATCTTTCCGATGCATCGCTGAAGCCTCTTAGCTTCCCTTACTGCCTCTGTTACCAGTTTCTTGTGTATCCTTCCAGAGATATCTTATAAATATATAAAATATATGCATATAAATAAATATATGAATACTTCTTATACAACATTCACACTGTTCTGTAGCTTCTTTTTTCACTTAATATACCTTGGAGATTTTCTGCATCAGAAAGAGTGGCCTCTCTTTTAATGGTTGCACAATATTCTATAGGAGGATGTGCCATAAATTGACTTAACCGGTCTACTATCAATGAACATTGAGTTTGCTTCCATGCTCTTGCTATTTTTAACACTACTGAGATGAATACAATGTACATGCACATTTTGCAGGCATGCATGTATCTGTAGGATAAATCCCAGGACATGGGATTGTCGTGTCATGGGATATGTACAGTTACATTTTGATAGACATTGCCAAACCACCCTCCAAAGAAATATAATTCAAACTAAAACAGACTTATTAAAGCTCTCTTGCAAACCTAACCCATCTATTTTCCTATGACAGAGATGTACTAAGTGCTCAGGGTCCTTTTTTTTTCTCTGCTCTTATTCATTCATGCCTGCTATACCAATCTTGAAATGGAAATAGTTACAACTTCCAGAGTTGTTTTGAGGGTTTCTTTAGAGAGCTTGGCACTGCTTCATCCTTTTTCCCCTTCAGAAGGTTTCCGAGGGAATCTTCTTTGGTCATCCATAACAGGCAAACGCCTGGCCCTGACTGCAGCAGCAAGGTGCCCGCGCCACAGAACGACTCCCGTGGTAAGTCAACATGTTCTTGAGCATATATCGCTCTAACCTAAAGGTTCTCCTAACACCTTTGCTTGAATGTTTTAGATTGTTAAACACTAATCAATGAAGAATTTCATTTAGGTCAAAGAAAAAGACGAAAGCCGTCATTCTTTGGAGTAAAAATATTGACTTATCACCAATGAAGTGGAAAATGACTTGTTTCTTAGCCTCAAGTTAATCAAAGAGCAAATGCCATCGTAAATTGAAAAACAGCTCTTTGGATGGTCTTATATTATGATTGCAATGACTCCTGATCTCTTCCTTGTCACCTACCGTGGCACCCCGTTTTTTTATCCTTCAGATTAACTTTCTTTGTTCCCCACGTAGAGGCAGAGACTATTACCAATGGCATTCCAATCGACTTTCTTTTGCAAATTCTCCTCTGGGTTACTTCTCAATGTCTCCCACAAATAGAAGAAGTACGGTCAGGCAAGGGCAGGGGACACGGGCTCAGCAGCCATTCTGAGGCGCTAGCTGTCAGTATCTGGACTGAAGTTCTGTGAGAGGTTTGAGAGCTCCCCTTGGGACTTCGCCTCCTCTGGCTTGAGGGTAGGTGATCAACGGAGAGGATTCCAGAGAGCTCAGTCCACACTGGGGGTGGAGGGGAGCTGAATACCTTCAGATTCATATGCAAAAGACCTCTCTGCAAAGGAAAAGACTAGTAATTGGGATGAATAAGTATTATAATTTTACAGTTTAAAAGTTTTCTTAAGTATTTTTTAGTCTTGATACAAATTACTGCCTGGGATTGTGTTTTTTAAACAGTGGAATAGTTTAGGTATTTAAGTTCCAGCCCTCACAGTAAGCTATTTTTATATTGATTTTTATCTTTGCCAAAGTGGTGTTAATAGCAAGCAAAGGAAGAGAGAGTGTATTGTGGACCCACCGACACTGCATTAAGTGCAGTTCACCCTTATTGTGTCTACAGTTGCAGCACAGATTTGCCCAAAGCTGCTGAAAAAATGCCCAGGGATGTCTTCCCCCTGAATGATGTCTCAATGGCAGGACAGTTTGGGAAAAGTTGGCCTACAACTAAAAACCTCTTCCTAGGCGTGGGTGGGAGGAGGCAGTTGCTGTCAGAGCAGCGATTCTTGACCTTGGCTTCACCCTGGAATCATGTGGGACCTTTCAAACTCCTGATGCCTAGACTGCACCCCAGCCTAGACCAAGGGAGTCCGGATCCCCAGTGGAGACGGTTCTGGTGGGAGAAGGGGGGCAGACCTGGGTGAGAACTTCTGCGTTAGGGAGTAAAGACGCCATTTTGGAATGTCTCCATTTCCCCCTTGCTCTGAGCTTAGTGGGCAGGAGGAGAATGGGAGAAGTGAACAAGAGGATGGACTGGGGCCTTTAAACCACCTTGGAGAATAAACACCCCACCCCTGGAAGCACGGGCGCTCCACTCCCCCTAGTGGCAGTTGAGAGAGGGAGCTGGAAGCTGGACATGGGGGTTCCTGTCCCAGTTGGGTGCATCCAAGTAGGCTGAGAGTCTTCTCCCGGCTTCCTTTGTATAAAATATATATAAATGGATGAGGATATGCTTATATATTTGTATACTTATTTAAATAGGATTTACTTGTTTTTTTATTATTTATAATAATGCTATAAATAATGTAAATATATACACAGGTGTCAGCCACGAAGAGCTCTAGCATATTCTGGGTTTAGAACAGGCAGGGGACGGTAAGGCCAAGCAGTGACCCCAGATGCTTTTCCCTGGGTCTCAGAGCGGATCCCAAATGGAATGGTAGGGCCTGATGCCTTATTCTGAACATGTGGGCTGGATGGATTGGTGGGCACACCTGTTTCCCCAGCCCTTCAACATAAGCACACACACACTCCTCCAGTTGCAGCAGACCAAAGATATGCCTGTTCCTTCCTAAAATTTCAGCATTGGACTGGGTCATTTTCCCCATACAGCCCCCAACACTGACCCTTTTGCATCTTTCTCCTCACATTTAAAGCCAACCACATACATTCTGACATATGTACAGAAGCCACGATATTCTTTATCCCCACTTAGATAACATTTCCTGCCCCAGGACAGGGTGTGGGAGTACAGGGATAATGATTTTTATCCTGAGACTGCTGTGCTCAGCCCACCTTCTGCTTATTAAATTGGGCTTCTGTCCCCTTTACATACTGCAGAGCAGAGGTGAGGGGGCAATAAGCCATGAGCACCATGTCTAGGGACCTCAGGGAGAGCGTCACAGAGACTGGCCCTTGTGCTTTCCCACTCAGGTGCACACAGGGCCCAGGGCAAGATACCAGTGGACACCCAACGCCATATGTCTAAATACTTAAAAGTTTTATGTCAAGATAAGAGACTGATAAATGAATATATTCCATCCTCCTACTCTCACAAATATATCTTTAGAAAGACCTGGGAGGCCAAGCTCAACTGTAGAATTCTTGTATTCCTCAGAGCTCCTCCCCAGAACATGATGACGTGAAACAGGCAGTCCCAGGCTCCCAATACCTGATGACAGCCTATCCACCTGCCTTTCCATCCCCTGGCTCCATCCTATCCCACAGGAACCCCCTGCATGTAGGCACACTGCCTTCCCTGCCCAAGGTCTGTCCACACTACCTTGCCAACAGCCAGAGCCTAAATGGTAACACAGCCCACCCTTTAGAAAATGGAGCCACGGGAGACAAGACTGAGGCCGGTCTTTCTGGGCAATAAAAGCTTTTGCTGATGTTAGCCACTTTTGACCTTAATGCAGCTCCTCGACAAGGATTTCCTTGCAAGATCTAAAGGAGGAGAGCCTTCACTTGGAAGCCAAGAGCTCTGGATCCCGAAGTTTACTCACTGGTCAGAGCCAGTTCAGCTGACCTCACCTTATCAGGCATGCAGTTACAGAGAGGACTGCATGACTCATCTCTTGGTCTTCTTGAAATGGTTTATTGCCAAGATTGTTTACACATGCCTTGTATCAATCAGCATAGGCTAAGTTGTGCTGCAGTAAAAAACAACCCCCAAGCCTCAGTGACTTAACACAAGTTTAGATCTTACTAGGATGACCATACATTTTGAATTGTGCCTGTTGACCCTTTCACTCTCAAAATTATTCAGTTTGGAATCCTAGTCCTCAATCACACTACATGTCTAAAGCAAGTCAGAAGAAGGTTTAGCCCACTGTAAATGCTCAGAGACTCAAGCTGGAAGAGGCATCATCCTGACACATCCTTTCATCATCATTTCAGCAATGGGAAGGGACCGAGGCAAACTGCACATTGACTTGTAAAGCCACCACTCACAAATCATTGGCTGAAGATGATCACGTGACCACATCAAATCTCAAAGGGGAGGTGAAATGCAATACCTGAATTTGTGAATAGCACTAATGACTACACTGATTAAGATCAAAGGTTTTATTCAGCATTCAGAAACCATCAATAAAGGTGAAGTTTATAAATGCTTCATCTGATTTTGTTGTAAATGTTTAATTAAATAGATCTTGTCTAGCCTAATCTAATAAACCATGCTTCCTACTCCTCAAACAATCACAAGACATTGAGAAAAGAAGCTGCTCTGGGATACTCCATCTATTTGTGGCCTTAAGTTTGGTTCTACTCTTCTCTGCCATATCTTACTCCTGATCCCACCTTGTATTCAAACCCCTCCCACTATAGTTCTACTATGTTATAGTAGTATAGTTCTACTACTCCTTAAACCCATTTTTGCCTTCCCCTAATCCTTAAGAGTAGCAAGCTGTCTCATCTGTGACCTCTCTCTCTGGCCATGACTCTGCAGGCAGAAACATTTCTTCAAATTTATCTCAGCCCCTGACACCCCTGTCCTTCAACTTTCAGATTTTTCTCAATGCAGTATGATGATTTATATAAACCATTCTATAAAATGTGTTTTAATAAACAAAAAGTAGGTCACTAATAAAGCAACTGCTATCAAAGTTTATGCAGAAAAGGAATGCAGTATTCAGATGCCACAAAGTATAAGTCCTGTTGCTGCGCTCTGCTTAAATGTATTGATAGTTGGACCCCACATTTAAAAGGGGCCCTGGAGACAATCAGGAGGGGAATGTCTAAGATAAGAAAAGTATAGGAAGTGTGGAATGTGACTATGAAGGAGACTGGTAAGGTACGTGAAGATTACGGTGCAGACCCCATAGGAGTTACCATGACCCCCGTCACTAAATATCTGAAATGCCCAACTGAGTGTGGCACTGGTATCAGCACCCTGAGTATGATACTGGTATTGATACTCTGAGTATGATATTGGTATTGATACTCTGAGTGTGGTACTGATATTGATGGTATCCAGGGTGGTGCCACCACTACTATGATTACTACTTCTACTTATTACGATTGTTGTTCTTTCTTTGGAAGGATTCTTCTGATTTCATTCAGTTGGCTCATTGTCCAAAGCATAAAAATAAATGAATCTTTAAAGGACACTGGAAATTTTCCTTTATTGCTAATTTCGGAAGCTGATGATGAATGGCTTTTGCAGAAAATTAGTATGAGCTGTTCATTAAAAACACATCATGAGACATGCACCTTGCCTGGCAAAGAACCATAATCTGACCCACAGAATTCGATTTCCAAAACCTTATGGAAGATTGTACAGCATTAGAGAGAAACTCCTTATCTAAATCATTTATGACCTCCAACAACTATGTTATTTATGGTTACATCCTTTCACAGTTGCTAGCATGACCGTCTTAGACATACACTCAGAAGCTTGGAAATCAGCCAAAACAGTTAGGCAGTGGATGCTGTTATGAACACAGACATACATTTTCTTAGTAGAGTTGTCATTTCCTACTATGGTTTAAATGCCAAATGTGTAAATAAAAGGACAACAGGGTGACAGAAAAAGGGATATCCTATAGTGAAGACCTTTCTAGAGAATAATAAGCAATCGTACATTCCTTGTCTCCTAAACTTGGAAGTCTGTCACTTTGTTGCTTAGAATTCTAGCGACTATGGATTTATGTAAAATTTAAATGTTTTATTGGGGGATGAACAAAAATCCATAAATAAGAAAATAAAATCTCTACTTTGCACCTTAGTCATCCCCCTACCCAGTCAGTCCTTTTTATCAAGCCTAGTACTTGGAAGCAAAATGAGATTGCTCCATCTGCTTTCTCAGTCCCCCGAAGGTAATGTTATCAATAAGTGAATAGAGAACCAGAAAATAGAAAATAGGGAGAAATCATGGACCTGAAAAGTCCCTACCATTGGATAGTTAAAAGATTTGCCTATAGCGTAACACAGCTGATCGTCTAAGTCAATCAAATACCCATTCTCTTTATCTTCTGTCTTTCTCTTGAAACTTATTATCTTTCAAATCACTTATCATTTTGAAGAATCCGGGTAGAGAGGGGAATCTGGATACAAGACTCTATGAGAAAAACAGAAAAGCCAGATAACCAAGAGAAAGGCTTTAAAGTGACGTATAGGAGGCCAAAGCATTTACCACGGTGAAATAGGGTGGCTGTGAGGTTTACTCTGGAGCTTCTCTGCTCTACATGGATCTGATTCCTCATCTGATGGTTTGATCAGAGGGGGGGGGGGAACATGAATCAAGAAGGATCAGTGAGACTCCCCAGCTCTTTCAGACTTGGAATCAAGAAAGAACACAAATAGGGACTTCCCTGGTGGCGCAGTGGTTAAGAATCTGCCTGCCAATGCAGGGGACACGGGTACGATCCCTGGTCCAGGAAGATCCCATATGTCATGGAGCAACCAAGCCCGTGCGCCACAACTACCAAGCCCACGTGCCACAACTACTGAAGTCCGTGCACCTAGAGCCCATGCTCCGCAGCAAGAGAAGCCACCACAATGAGAAGCCCATGCACCGCAATGAAAAGTAGCCCCTCCTCTCACCGCAACTAGAGAAAGCCCGCACACAGCAATGAAGACCCAACACAGCCAAAAATAAATAAATAATAAATAAATAAATAAATTTATAAAAAAAGAGAAAGGAAGAACACAAATAGTCTCTCTCTAATAGCTGAATTCTATTGAATACTCTGCTAGAGAAGCAAGGATGGTAGACAGAGAAAGAGGAGAAGAAAGATGCAGTTGCTTGAGATGGAGAAAGAGTTCCTGGCAGCATTCAAGTCCCTGGTTCCAGTTGACTTGGAGACTCCATTGCCCTTTTCAATACTTGGATTTTCCATAATATAGCACCAATAAAATCCATTCTCACTTCAAGGCTAGTTCAAGTGCATCCTTGTAACCAAGAGTATTAATGAAGACAGTCACCAAATCCTGTTGAAACTCTGCAATACTGGGTCACATGTTCCTGCTTTTCCATTTCATCTACAGGATGATGTGTCCCTGGGTGCAGAATGGCACTTTGCTTATCTTTATTCCCCTTCCAACCTAGCACAATGCTTGGTACAAAGGAAGCACCAGGAAAGCTTGCATTGAGATGATTTCCTGCAGCACACCCCAGTGGCCCATCTGTGTTTCTTCAGCACTCTGATTCAGAGATTACCTATGTGTGTCCTATACCAGTGATATGTAGCAGAGGCTTGATTAGGATATAGAAGCAAGTGTGTGGCCTAAGAGGCTGGGCTTGATTTTGGCTCTACCATCAAACAGCTTTCCATCATCACATTTGATCCACATTTCTTACCACTCCTTGTCCATGTTAAAAGGATGAGGCTATTTCTTCTCAATCTGCTCTGTGCCTCTCTCCAACGGATTGTTTTCTTTTTTTGAATTTTATTTTATTTTATTTTTTTATACAGCAGGTTCTTATTAGTTATCTATTTTATACAGATTAGTGCATATATGTCAATCCCAGTCTCCCAATTCATCCTACCACCACAACTGCCCTCTCCCACCCGCAGCTTTCCCCCCTTGGTGTCCATACGAGCAACAGATTGTTTTCTTAGACGAAACAGTGAAAATAATTTTCAACACGGAACAACAGCCTAACATGTCCTCTCAGCATGCACCTTGTGAAGAAGACAGAAAATGTGGGGAAAACAGGAAGAGCAGAATGACACAGGAAGGGTGGGCTCTTGGAAAAACTGTCAGAAAGACATACATCTTATACCAAGGTCTTCTGTCAGCCCCCTGCCTTCTGTTGACCAGAGTTCGGCCTTTTCGCTTCTCTGCCACTCCCTCCTCTTCTGTTTCATTCCAGGGCATTCAAGCCCAGTGATTTGTTTTGGAAATGCTATCATTTCTTAGCTTAGCTTTTATCTCAGTTGGGTGCCTTTCCTGTCTCACTGCTTTCCTTTCAAGGAGGCAGAACCAACATTTGACTCTGGGAGTTTTATTCAACACACCCCTGTGGTTAGATGAAGCTAAAGAAACTTTGATTAACAAGCCTACCCAGGTTCTGGGATGGCCTCGGGTGTGTTTCTGCCACCCTCTGAAGCCGGAAAGAGAGATGAAGTGAATGGAGCTTCTGTTTGGAATACTGGCCTTGTAAATAAACCCCGGCAGGGTGGAGCCCGAGGATGATCTGCTCGTGTCTGTGTGGAGAAACCTCCACCATCATCAAAATTGTTACAGATGGTGACACTGGAGTCGTGACTAGAGTTCCAAGATTTCCGTGCTGCCCAGGCCAGTTTCTGCTGATGCAAAGTTGGCCTTCCCAGGCAATGCAGAATTCCTCACTGGGATTCTGGGGACTTCACAGATGAGGAGGGACCAAAAGGGAAGTCAGGCATACAGAGATGATCCCACCTCTAGATGGAAAGAAGTTCCTACAAATGACTGGCAAAGAGCTGTGGGAAATATTGATAATCATCTTTGTCATCCCCCTAAAATTTTATATTTGAGTAGTGTTTTCAAAATAGTTTTTAGATAGTATGAAGAGGTAAGTTTTAAAAATATATATATTTTTTAAAATTTATTTTTACAGATTACTTTCATAATTATTAATCCACTTGTTCTTCCAAAACCTTGAGGGCTAGAACTATTCAGAGAGGGGGAGACCATGATATAGTGGCATTGCTAATCTATAAGTGCCTTAGAAGCCTGAGGTCATCAGCCCAGGCTCACTGCCGATGGAAAGGGGAGAATCTAAGAGCTAAAACGTATAAACTAAAGCATCATAAGAATTGGAAGAAAATACGAGAAACTAATTTCAGCATCTTGGTGGGAAAGACGGACAAATTTTGCTTATCAAGTCACAAAATCCCAGAAGCCCTGTGGAGAAGATTAACAGACTGGGCTATATGAAGAGTTAAAAAAAAAAAAAAGTTGGTTTATTCTCTTATCTTTCATTATGAGGGTTTCATCAGGTGTCTGGGGATCCTTGCCCATCTGCTTATGATCGTGGATAGAGGGAAGAGCTGATTGGAAACTGAGTGTGTGCCTAGGGCTTCTTGACACTGAACTTCCCTGTTGAGTGAACTGAGTGGGCCGTTTACTGAGGCATTCCTCAAGTCCATATATTAATTTCCTTTTTCTGCTGTAAATTAGCACACATTTAGTGGCTTCAAACACCACAAATTTATTATCTTACAGTTCTGGATGCCAGATTCCTAAATAAGTCTCACTGGGCTAAAATGAAGATGTCAGGATGTCAGGATGTCAGATGTTGTGTTCCTTTCTGAAGACACTAGGGGAGAATTTGTTTTCTTATCATTTCCAGCTTCTAGAGGCTGTCTGCATTCCCGGCTCCTGACCTCCTTCTGTTTTCAAAGCCAGCAATGACCTGTTGTGCCTTTCTCATATTTCATTACTCGGATCCCTTCTGCCTCCCTCTTCCACATTTAAAGACCCTTGTGATTACACTGGCTCCACCCAGATAATCTAGAATAATCTCTCTTTTAAAGTCAGCTGAGGAGCAACCTTAATTTCCCTTTGCTACATAACACAGCCACAGATTCCAGAGATTAGACTGTAAACGTCTTTGGGAAGGCCTTTATTCTGCCTATTACAAGTGTCTGTACACTCATATGCATGTACATGCACAGTAAAAGGCTGGAAGGGCATATACCTAACTATACAGCAAATTAAAATACAGTGGTTGCTTCTGAAGAGGGAATGGGAGTTGGGTGAGAAATAAGGGAGAACTGTCATGCTTTGCCTCATGATTCTCACATTTATTTTGGAGTAACAAACCTGAACTTAAAGATTTATAAGCATAATCATAAAATATTATTGAATTTTAATTTATTTATATTTTTCATTTGAACATAATGTATATAATATTATGGTAGAGTAAGAAATATATATTTTGGTGTTCATCCTGGACTCCTGGCCAGAGTTTCTAAAATCCTTATAATTTCCTAAGGGGTAAGAGTAATAGGAGGGGCTTCCCCGGTGGCTCAGTGGTTAAGAATCCGCCTGCCAATGCAGGGGACACGGGTTCGATTCCTGGTCCGGGAAGATCCCACATGCCGCGGAGCAACTAAGCCCGTGTGCCACAACTACTGAGCCTGCGTGCCGCAACTAATGAAGCCCGCACGCCTAGAGCCCGTGCACCACAAGAAAGAGTAGCCCTCGTTTGCCGCAGCTAGAGAAAGCCTGCGCCCAGCAATGAAGACCCAACACACCCAAAAATAATAAATAAATAAATTAATTAATAAAATAAAATAAAATTAAAAACAAACACAGACTCTATAAAAAAAAAAAAGGAGTAATAGGAGCATCTTTTGTTAAAATATTTGGTTTTTGTTCCCAGTTCTGAAATAGCTCCAGGTCAATAAAAGTGAAAGGAACGTCTTTTGTTATTCACGATAAGACCCCTTCAACCACACCTGAATTAATGTTAATGAGGTGGTTGTTGGAAAACCCCCCCCACCCCCCCCACCCGCCCCCGGGAATACCAACAGTGTGATTAGAGGGTTGGAACTTTCTGCCCCACTCCGTAACCTCTGGAGCAGGGAAAGGCTGCAGGCTGAGTTGATCACTAATGGCCAATGATTTAATCAAGCATGCCTACTTAATAAAGCCTGCATAAACACCCTAACAACGAAGTTTGCAGAGCTTCTGGGTTGGTGAACAAGAACAAGTCCACGTACTGGGTGGATGATGTGTCTCGCACTCCACGGGGACAGAAGGTCCAATGCTCGGGACTCTTCCAGACCTTGCCCTGTGTATCTCTTCATCTGGCTGTTTGTTTTCATCCTTTAATAAATCGGTAATAGTAGGTAAATTTCCCCTGCATTCTGTGAGCTGTTCTAGCCAATTACTGAACCTGAGAGGCGGGGGTCATGGGAATTCCCAATTTATAGCTGGTCGGTCAGAAGTACAGATGACAACCCAGGACTTGCAATGGCATCTGAAGTGGAGAAGCACTCCTGTGGGATTGAGCCCTTACCTTGTAGGGTCTGGGCTAACTTCAGGTAGTTAGTGTCAGAAGTGAGTTAAATGCAGGACTCTGACTTTGCTGAGAATTGGGGAGTTGCAGAAAAGCCCACACAGTGAATGTTAGAAGTGTCGTGAGGGTAGACGAGGCAATTTTATTCTAATGTACAGTCTCAGTTTTAATATAAAATCTCAGTCTGTAGTAAGCAATACTATACTTAATGGGTTCAGTGGTAGAATTATTGAGAGGTCAGTGTAAAACTGGATAAAAACAGAGGTATAAGCATTCTGTTAACAAAATCTGCCCATTTGTTTTGTTAATAGTCACTATAGAAGTATATAAAGAACTGTCTTATCTGCCTCTGGGAAGTACACTTGTGTCAGATGGAATGAAAGGTGTGTGTGGTATGAGATCAATGTTGAAGTTTACAGAAAGCTGACACATTTCCTGTCACATTCTTGTACCTTGATTATAGGTTGTTAGCTATCTCAACAGGTGCTTCTATGTCACTAGTCTTCGGGAATTTCACTCTTTTTCATTTCTGACACACCTCCTTCTTCTGTCTTCTTTGTCTTCATGGTCTTTCCTTTTTTCAACTATTCTTATACTCCTTGAATCATTTAGACTTTTGATTAAATAAATACTCTAAAATACATGAACGTATTTGCATAAATATACCCTCACAGAAGCATATAATTATCAGAAATGCTTTTATGCCTTACTTTTTTTTTTTTTTTTATAATTTATTTATTTATTTTTGGCTGTGTTGGGTCTTCGTTTCTGTGCAAGGGCTTTCTCCAGTTGCGGCAAGCGGGGGCCACTCTTCATCGCGGTGCGCGGGCCTCTCACTGTCGCGGCCTCTCCCGTTATGGAGCACAGGCTCCAGACGCGCCAGTTCAGTAGTTGTGGCTCACGGGCCTAGCCGCTCCGCGGCATGTGGGATCTTCCCGGACCGGGGCACGAACCCGTGTCCCCTGCATTGGCAGGCGGATTCCTAACCACTGCGCCACCAGGGAAGCCCTATGCCTTACTTTTAAAATAAATGACACCAGCTTAAAGTTACACTTAAAGAAATTCTAAGCTTACTTTAAAAAATTACCTGCTTGAACACATACAATTCTTCTAAGGACAACCCACCTCACATATATCAAGGTAAACACTTGTAAATTAACAGCAACGGTTTTTTGAGAATCACAGGATGCTTGAACATTCATTGGTTAGACTGAGTATGTGAAAAATCACACCAGGCTCTGCATAACTCTTTTAAAGCAAGAATATATACGAGGTTTTTTTTGTTTTTTTTTTTAATGAGAGAGAGAGACTGAGATTCTCACGTAGAGAAGAACTGGTGTTTGGAATGGATCGGTGGGTGGTAGAAGCATAGCAGAGTGGCTGCCTGCCACCTAGCAGATCAAAAAGAGGGGAGTGAAGGTGCTGGCTAACTCAGTTTGTGGAGGATGGTTTCTCCGTGTGGCCCTTTGCAGCCATCCGGAGGGGACACTGAGGTAGACCTGCAGCAGGAATAGAAAGGGTGTTACTCAGGGCTGAGAAGTCAGAGAAAAATGTCCTGCAGGGAGTTTTCATTTCTGCTGAAGTAGAGAGAGAGAGGAGAGAGATTCTCCCATTTCCAGAAGAGTCCAACAGCAGAAGCAGTAGCCTCCAAGGCCCGGTCTGCAGGGGCAGGGAGGGGCATGTTGGCAACCCTAATAAGTGGTAACAGTTATGACCACAGCAAAATCCTCAAACTCTCTTGCCTTCATGGCCCAAACTGCCCACTGGTGTACCCAACCTTTGGCCCATTCATTCTGTAAATATCTCATCCAATCTGCTTATTTACAAGAATGGCGTATGGCATACTCTTTGACAGTCTTTGTGTTTTCACTCTATTGTTTTCTATTTTTAGGTTGTCTTCTCCTTCAGGGATGAACCTGTGTTTTTATAACTTCTTATGAACATGCAACACAGACCAAGCACAAAAGCTCTTTAATGGTGAGGATTAGAACTAGAGAAAGGGGGAGACTTCACATTCACACTCATTTGGATAAATCTCAGAGAACTGAAATATTTGGAACAAGATAGTGGGTGGAAAGGTTTTTGTTGTTCTTGTTGTCTTGCCATTTTCCAATAAAGCGCAAGTCTTTTTTGTATCCAGTATCCTTCAGTAATTTATTTTAATTAAATAAATAAAAGGAGATAAGTCAATATATCTGGAAAAGATATTAAAAAATCTAGTAAAATTCCAATTAGAGATACTAAATTGAACCTATGTATTTAATTCCATTTTTTTCCAAAATTCCCACTGAAACATCAGTAAGATGATTTTTTTTAAAGCATAAACTCTCAAGGAAAAGAAGACTATAGCAACCAAATTTTGGAAGCTGAGAAATTAAAGGAATGAGTGACAGAGTGACAGTTGACCTTAGCAGACCAGAGAAAGTGGAATCCTGAGCTTGGCAGAAGGAAAAGGGGAAGGAAAAAAAAAAACCTAGCAGACCCCTCAAAGGGCTCGGGATTTGATGGCACCAAGACCTCTAGAAGTGGGGTATGTGTGTGATCAAAGACAACAAGATTGACGAAAAGTGCATGAAAGAAGAAGTTGGATCCTGAGTTCCTTTCCTGAAATCCAAATGACTGGTATGTACCTCTCCTTTATCTTGGATGAAGACTGGAGATTTAGTCTCTGGATATTGTAACTGAGGGTCTCTGGCCTGTAGGACTTGATACTGACTATTGTAGTTATTACTGCTGTATAATTACTCCCACCTCCCACTCCCTCCCCCCCCCAAAAAAACCTTAGTAGGATAGAACAACTATTTTATCATGCTCATAGATTCTGTGAGTGTCAGTTAATTCAGACAACGCACGACAGGGACAACTGGTTTCTGCCCCACATGTCTTGGATGGTTAGGTGCTGGGATCATCAGCTGAAGTGTCTCCACTCAACATGTCTGGCAGTTGATGCTGTGGGCCTCAGCTGGGCTCAGCTGGCCAGGGTCAACTGAGCTCCCAGTGTGGTCTCTGTGCCTGGGCTTGTTTGGGCTCCCTCACAGCATGGCGGCTGGATTCTTAAAGCAAGTATCCATGAGAGAAGAGAGGCGTATATGGCTTTCTTGTCATCTAATCCCTTCAAGATATGGTATTCCAAAAGATGAATCCAATTTATGATTTTGACGATCTGCTCATATCTCAGAACCACCAAAAAAAACCACAGCTCATCCTCAGTGTTGGGGGATTATATTTTCATCAGAGGCTACGTTGGCTCTGATTCTAACTCTGACAATAAAACCCACAGAAACCCCCACTTGACTTCCAAAATCATTTTTGCAGAGACCTTTGTTCATGTCAACTGCCTTCAATGGGAGTGGTTTTCCTTCAGCGCTTTAAGTTCAATCTTTAAAGACGTTTTGGTCACTATGAGTTTGACGTATTATTATTCAGATAAGCATTTATTGAATACTTTTTGTCATTTTGTATTTAGGTTGCCAATTCATCACTTGAGAGTCTGCTAATCCCAACTCACTTACAAGTGTTCCTGAAATTTGGATATCCTGATTTAAGGACACTTGAGGTATCTTAGTTTTAGTCAGAAGTCTACATAGCAGGCAAGTGAACTGAGAAAGAGACCCCGCTTTTTCTATCCAGCCATAATCTTATAAAATATAATATTATTAAAAATATATATAAGTACATTAAAGAACAGTATATTTAAACATGCTATTCTTACAGAGCAAGATTTTAAAAAATAAACACCTATGTATATTTGTAGCACCTTATTAGTAAGCCTCTTTGATTATGGTTGCTAAAATTTCCTATATCTTTCTGTAGACAAAACCCTGGCATTTTTCTATCCCCTATTTGATTTGCCATTGAAGTTTCTTAGCTTATTTGAAGCCTAGCTCTGCAATGGAATAACATGATTGTTCTTAGAGCAATCCATATTTGCTGTCTGTCCAGGTCGTGTTGCCATTCATTAAACTGACAAAGAACTGTGAGTAGAATGCGAAAAACACGGCATCACTCTTCTTCTCCTTGGAGGGGTGCCTCTCTTTTCCTTCCACAGAGCAAAACCAGAAAAAGTAACACTGTGGTCACACTATAGTCACACAGCCGTGTAAAAACATTTTTCAATCAGAAAAAAAAAAAACTGTTTTCTGAGAAAATCTCCCTCCTCCCCTAAATTCATAAACAACTCCGCCTTAGAGCCTGAGGTGATGCTTCCAGCAGCTCCCATGATTTGTAAATCAGTTTCCCTCCTTACCAAAAAAATTATAAACAGCTGTCAGTTTCAAAGCATGAAATATTTTAAGCTTGATTTCTACTTATTTTTAAATTTTAAGAACTTTATGAGTTTTTTTTTTTTTTTTAAAGCACTTTAAATCTCACCATCCTCTGTAGTTCCTCTGAGTGCTGAGTTCTGCCTGGTTGATGAGACTTCCTTCTGGCTTCTACCTCTGCCCCACCGGGCCTGATCTCAGCTGCTGGTCCCTCTCTCCTCTCACATTCCCATTCTGCCACAGGTTGCAGGACGCCTTCTGGATCTTTTCTCCCAAGCCTATTTCTGTCTCCAGCACCACAGGAGTTGGCGTCCTCCTTTGGACAGGGCAATGGTGGAACCCAAAAGAGCGACCATGCCACATCTCTTAGTTCTCTGAGTTGGAATCAGCTGAGAGCATCTCCTCAGGCCCTCAGCTCATCATCCCATTATGAGAATAAACGGACTCAGTGGATACACCTCTGAAAGGGAGAATTAGAGGAAACGAAGACTTTCTACTTGATCGAATCCAGCTTGGGGGTGGTGACAGGCAAGGAGGTAGCGATGAGCACCAACGGTTAGGAGGATACCCACGGGTCAAGTCTGGAAACCCAAGGGGATGAGCTTCCATTTAATGTGGACAAACAGTTTCAAACCCAGACTGCGCTGGGGGGAGATTTGACGATGCCATTGGCAGTCCTGCTGCTGCCACTTCCTGAGATATCCTCAGGGACACAGAATACAGGGTCCAGGAGACTCCCAGATTGAAATCAGTATCTCAGCCAGGTTTTACAGCTTTAGCAGGAAGAATGCAAATATTAAGACACACCACTTGCACCTCACTCAGGAGCCAAACTAGAATTAGGAAAAGTAACTTCTTATTCTCTGTGCCAGGATCACTGCTCGTACAGTAATGGAGATTAATTGGCCAGGGGCAGACTGTGAGCGAGCAAATTTTTCCAAACTGATTGAGGTGCTTCTCCTCTGAATTCTAGAACTTCCCTGTGCCTGACTCTGCCATAGCCCTCACCGCTCTCCCCTCTACTTGTCTGTTGCTTGCCTTTCTTCCCCACTTGGCCATGACCTCTGAGAGGGCAGGTACCATATTAAGCTCATCTTAACCCAGTGCCTATACAGTGCCTGGTCCAAGACAGGCACTCTGTACATGTTTGTTAAATGAAAGCTTCGATGGGTGAAAATGAAAGAGAGTGAGGAAAATAATGTTTTAATCTAAATTTTGATTAGGCAGGTATCTTTGCTACGTATGGAGTCATTGCTTTCTTTTTCTTTTTTCTTTTTCTTTTTTTTTTTCCAATTTAGAGTCACTGCTTTTAAAAAATATCTCCCTGTTCAAATCAAGGGAAGATTCTCCTTCATCCAGAAAGCCTGTTCCAGGAATCTAGTAAGCCTAACCATGGAGCTATTTGTCTTCTGCAGGACATGTGTAAGACAGGCCTCATTTATAAGGGCTGACCCCATTCATGGAATCAGGTGGCCTGAGGAAGAAGAAAGCGTATCGGGAGCCAGCCAGGTGAGAAGATCATTGTATAATGTATCCGAATACTGTGGCATTAAATCTAGACAGGTGAGTGTCAGACTGACAGTCTGTCCAAGGTTTGTGTGCTTTTCGCCCTCTCTAGACTGTCAGCTTCATGGGGCAGGGATCGAGTCTTCTCTGCATTCCCAGCACCTGGGACAGTGTAAGCAGAAACTTACAACAGTAATAACTGCAATAGTCAGTATCAAATATCTGAAGATATTTCATGTTTTGGAGGCAGACTAGGAATGGAAATGGGAAGGCTTATATACAAGAAGAGTAAGGAGGTAGGGTTCTTTCCCAGACGACCCGAGAGGGAGGAAAATGACTTTTGTTGAGAACTAACTGTATGCCAGACATTGCAGAAGGTGATTGCTTCCAAAATTTCTGAGACTTGATTTGTCCCAGATTAACAATGTTTCTGGTGTTTGAGTATTTTAACTCCAAAGAGCAAAATAATAGAAAAATAATTTTCCAGGTGTGGTTAAAAAAAAATGAACAAATTTTGAAAGAATTATGTTTTTAAAACTCTTTTATATAACTACATCTTGCAAATCAATTGGAAAATGCAGTACATATCCATCATTACTATGCATTACTTTGCATAGACTAAAAACATCTGGATGTATCTGAAAAGGAAAAAAAATGGCACGTTATGTAAAACCCTAGGTCTCTAGGCACATAAACACATATACAAAAGATAATACATTCTATTTAGTATTTCTCATAATGAAAAATCAGAATTTGTAATACTCATTCATCCCCTTAAAACTGGTGATATATACACAAAGAATAAATTTCCAAAGGATAAAACATTTATATATATATGTAGACATTTTATTCTTTGGAAAAGCTTGCTGATCTATGGCAAATTCCCTCATCCTCGGGAGCTGGCATAATTGCATCTGCAGAATCAAAGGAGAGCATGACGCAGTGGCTCCTCTGAGAAGATTTTTGGTGCCATCTGTTTCCTCTAGCAGAGCTCTTTCCAAACTCCCCTCCCAGCTCGTGCATCTGGACCGTCTCCATGAAGTCTAGGAGGTTTTCACAATGTCACAAGCTTGGGAGGAGCCATTCTGGCCCATCCATCAGAGTTTCTTCCCATCTGTCCATGAGCCGTGGTGACATCACCTTGCAGCCCGAGAAGCCAGGGATGACAGCATCACACCGTTCCTCTCTGGAAGGCTGCTCTGCTAAGACTCCCCAGTAGATGCTCCTCTATCTTGTCTTACTAATCCTCACAGAAACCACCATTTTGCAGGTGAGACAACTGACTCTCAAAGGGGTATAAACACTGTTAATTTGCCCGTAAGCACACATCCAGGGACTGGAATCAGGAGAGTTAGAACTTGAACCAAAGCCTGTCGGACTCCAAGAACTATACCCTCCTTACCGCACTGCTCTGGGAGACTTGTTGAAGAGAACAACATGATATTAGGGGGATCACTGAGCAATGGGTACAGCTTTTGATCCACAAATTTGAGTACAGAAGAAATGTCCCTGCTTCATTTGTCTGTAACTCAATAGAATTTGTAGGACAAGATACCATTCTGCCAGACATAGAATTCCTAGTCAATCCAGGTTCCCTGTCTCCTGACTTCTTTGGTTCCCCCCAAGCTCTGGGAGGACTTTGGGGTGGGAGGGGAGGCATCTGGTTCTTAGTTGTCATCTGCTAGCACTGGGACACAGTAAGCCAGGCACCCTGCCCTCAGGTCATGTCCAGCATTCCTCAATCTCATAACAAACACCTTTCATGCCTAACAATTTTCTCTGCTGCTTTCATGCCCCTCTTGGGCACATGATACTCATCCAGCAGGCACTCTGGGGATTGCATGGGACCATTCTCCACTTCTGGACCATGGGACCATTCTCCACTTCTGGGTCTAGGGGACTCTGTGAGGCTCTCTGAGGTCCTGTCTGCCTAGACATACCAAGTTTAGGAATTTCTTCTCGGGTATTGCTTCCTCCCAGGTTATCTGCCTGGATAGCAGGCCACAGGTCTCCTCTGCTCTCCGATCCCACCTTCTGCTCGTACACCAGACTAAGCTCCTTACAGGCAGGAATTATGTCGAATGCACCTTTGTATTCTAGTGCTTCTCATCAAGACTGGCAGACTAAAAGACCCTCTGTAAATGCTTGTTGAACTAATGATTGTCATCTTCCTAGATGTGAAGCCCTACCTATTTTCTCCTGCTGTGTATGGCCTGTTTACATAGCTTATCCAATATTCACTAGGTATATAATAGGATGGAAAACATGGATTTTAGACCATGAATGTCCTCTTTTATGCACATCACAACTTAAAAGCAACAGCCGCATTCCAGGAATACAGCTGCAGTGTTCCCGAGGGGTAGATTCTAGCAGACGCTGTTGGCATCTCACCCATACGCCCTCACCCCGCAACTTCAGTGCGTGGCAGCAGACTTCCAACTGCCAACACTTCTATTCCTTTGCTGAGGGCTCTCCCTGCCTGCAAAAGTCATGTTGCTTACCTGTGCCACAGGAAGTGCCAGGGTATTAACGCCTTCCAGCAGGGGCTTTCAGTTAGTGGCTAACAGGAGTTGGTGAATAAATACCCTGGATCCCCCGTGCCTAGGGTGGGATAGCTCAGAGGCATGTTTACACTGCTTCCAAATGGTTGTCTCCAGGGCCTAAGTTCCAGTTACCCACAGTGGTAACTGGCTCAATCGGCATTCTTTATTGGCTTTCTTATCTCACCTTTCCACCCCTTCACCTCCATATAAACTACTTGCACTTGGATCTTTGTTTCATGGTATTTCTTGGGGAACCTAACCGAAGAAACAGATTTACAAAGACACTGAGGTAACTTTTTGTTCTGGATCTACTGGATTGTTTTTGGAAGTTATATACAAAAGTAATGGGAGTATTGGGGGAGGGGAGAGTGAATCTAGACGATCACTGCGGGTTGACTGTGAAGAAAACTGCTCAGCTTTCCTCAGGTAAGGCTTGAAATGGCTTCAAAGATGTTTCTTCAGGCATGCATTTCCTGCTTGCTATGTTTAAAAACATTGTAACATTTAGCAGATATAGTCTGTTAAAGATATGATCTGAATGTAGGTAAGCATTTTTGCCCATAGATGTTCAATGAAGTATTTTTTGTAAGAGTGAAATGTTGAAAACAACCTGATTGAGGATCTAGTTAAGGAAATTATGACAAAATATGGTGTGTCTACTTAAATGGAATATTGTGCATGCACTTAAAATGCGTATTTTAAAACATGAAAAATACTACTAATATAGGCATGATAAGGACGTTTTTCCTTTAACCACTGCTAGGAGCAAGGGCCCTGCCTCCATGCTTCTGTTTATATTTCCTGTTGCTCCTTAAGAGTAATGACTTCTGAGAGGGAGGCCAGAAGAAGGTGGAGTTGGAAGGAGGACAAACGTGCAGTACGGCAAAGTGGATAAAACTGACGTAAACATCACAAAGTGATGAAATAGGAAGGGAATCAAAAGGAACTGCACCGGCTGAGCTCCGCTCCCTACACCTCCTTGGGCTGCATCCCTGCCACCAACAAAGGAGTGATCACATGTCTATCATTTATTGTATGCCGACTACGTGCCACACACCATCCTAGCTGTTTTAGAAACATCATTTATAATATTTCTGATAACCTTCTAGGAAAATATCACAATCTCTATTTTTTCAAATATGGAAAGTAAGAATCAGGATGATGTAAGCAACCAGCCTATAATCACTCAACAGAATTCAAACTCTAGTATTTCTGCTGCTTAGAAAATCAGGGCTAGGGACAGAAAAATGACCTTTCCCATGTGATGGGGAAGTGATTACCAAATGCCAGAAAAAGACCAGGGAATGTGTAACTGCAGGAACTTAGGAAGACAGTCTGTCTAATCCAAGCTGGGCTAGCTCCTGGTGTGGCTCCTGGTTCTCATCTGGCTTCCTTTAAGTTTATATTGAACTGACTGTAGACTTGCCACTGAATGTGGCACAAAGCGTTGGTCTTTTCCTACAGTTGAGCCAGTTCTCAGGGCAGCAAACAGTCACCAAACAGGAATTCCAGCAGAGAGGCGTGCATCTAGCCATGTGCCATGGCCATCTGCCTCTCTGCAAGGATGTTCTTCCTGGCTCTAGAGAGGTGCAGCAAGTTGGCTGAGTTGGTTCCTTACTGGCTGTTGAGAGCAGATTGTGTACATCTCCTCCCAACTCTGTTCAATGATGTCCCGAGGGTAGCTTAAAAGCTGCCATGGTGTGGGTATTTGCACTGCGGAAATCAGTAAACACCACAGATTTCCCTGCAGAGGGCTTTTATCCTGGAGATCCAGTTGATTACTGGGCATCTCCCTGAAGGACCAAGGCTGTCCAGTAGACTGTGCCGTCTGTTCTGCTGCGGCAAAGACAAGGTGGTAAAACAGTGGGTAATGTCAGCTGTGTCTTCAAACCTATTGGGGTTTTAGGGAGCCAGTAAGTACACTCCTTTTCCCTGACCCAGTTTGGAAGCAATTGGGATATACAGAACGGTCAGACAGATGCAGTCCAATGGTGTCACTCTTTTATTATTTATTTATTTATTTATTTATTTATTTATTTATTTATTTATGGCTGTGTTGGGTCTTCGTTTCTGTGCGAGGGCTTTCTCTAGTTGCGGCAAGTGGGGGCCACTCTTCATCGTGGTGCACAGGCCTCTCACTATCATGGCCTCTCTTGTTGCGGAGCACAGGCTCTAGACGCGCAGGCTCAGCAACTGTGGCTCACGGGCCTAGTCGCTCCACGGCATGTGGGATCTTCCCAGACCAGGGCTCGAACCCATGTCCCCTGCATTGGCAGGCAGATTCTCAACCACTGCGCCACCAGGGAAGCCCCAATGTGTCACTCTTTTGCTGATAAAGGCTGAACTGAATGAATATGGTTTAAGTGCAGCAAGAAGAGCTTCCGGTACTGCACTCCAGATTCAGGCCAGACTTATCCACCTGGTCACAAGCTCTCCTACTGAAAAACTTAGAGCACGGAGAATCAGAACACTTGCTGTCTAGGAGCAGCTGACTCTCTAGAGGAGGAAAAAGGAAAGCACTGAGTTCTCATTGCCTGATTCCTCTCCCAAAGGCACTGGGAAGAGCAGTTCACTCCACTCCGGGGGGAGATCAGTGAGGGAGCAGATAGACAGGAAAAGCATTATGACTCGCATCGAGTTGCCCACCACATGGAAGAGAATGACACTGTCCTCTGAAAACCTAAACAACCAAGTGGGAAAGTGATGAGAAATGTAAACTGGATTCTTTTTTGTGCAAATTGAGTGTCACATTGAGTTGACATTAGCTTTTCCAGGCAGGGGAAATTAACAAATGAGGTACAGAGAATTTAGACTCCATAAGTTGCTTTCACAGCTGGAGTGTTTTAGACCTTATCTGGAAGTGTAAGACCATCAAAGCAACGCCTCCACATGTGGCCAGTACACAATTCAATCTACCTGTGAGAGTATAAGAGTTGAAATATTTTTTAATATCAGTGAAATGGAATTGGGCATCAGTTTCTGGACCTGTCATGATTTCAGTCTTGCAAAAGGCATGCATTCTGTAACCTGTATACTTCAACATACACAGCTAGCCCTCAACCTGGCCAGAAGAAGCCCTGTAAACTGCATTCTGCAGGTCTCAGTCTGGACACACATTTCTGCCTTCCCAGTATAGATGTTTTTTAAAAGTATCAGATTGTCCTGTATCTTGAAGACTATATGGTAGTGTTCTTAGGCACACACGCACACACACACACACACACACACACACACCCTTTCCAACCATGACACTGCAGATGGTGTCTACAAAAGAAAATGCAGGCTATAAAAGTAATTATGGAACCTCAGAGTCCCCTTCAAGCCTGAGACATCCTGAGTAATCCACCCACAGGTGAAAAATTCTTGTGGGACCTGTCTCAGAGGAAGCTTTTCCTGTCCCTCTTCCTCTGTGGAGTCTTTCCCAGAAGCCTCTGGGTACCTGGCCTTTATCTTGTTTCCACTGACTTCTCCTCTCTCCATTGTTGTGCGCTGATGCTTTACACTGGCTGGCCAGCAGGCTACATGACGGGTGGCATTCTGCAGTTTTTTGTTTTTGTTTTTTTTAATTTTTGGCTGCGTGGGTCTTCGTTGCTGTGCGCGGGCTTCTCTAGTTGTGGCGAGCGGGGACTACTCTTCGTTGGTGGTGTGTGGGCTTCTCACTGCGGTGGCTCCTCTTGTTGCAGAGCACAGGCTCTAGACGTGCGGGCTTCAGTAGTTGTGGCATACAGGGGCTCAGTAGTTGTGGCTCGCGGGCTCTAGAGTGCAGGCTCTAGAGCGCAGGCTCAGTAGTTGTGGCGCACAGGCTTAGTTGCTCCACGGCATGTGGGATCTTCCAGGACCAGGCTCGAAACCCGTGTCCCCTGCATTGGCAGGCGGATTCTTAACCACTGTGCCACCAGGGAAGTCCGACAGGGTTTTTTTTTTAAGTGCATATCCCCTCAGTTCTCATTTAGAAAATGTGGAAATATTCTGCCCTTATCAATTTTCTGGTATCCTGCCTGCTAGAGCAGTCTAGACCAGAGAAGCTTTGAACTGTGTGAATGGGCTGTTTCCAGACTTAGTTCCTAGCTCTATTTCCATTATACTGAAACGGTCCAAGAACTGGCTATCCCTTTGGAACAATGAAAGGAATATAACTATTTCCATAGACCTTGAGTTTAGTGTGCAGGATAATTCCTAGTTAGTTATTCTTGATGTGTTTTTATATACTCATGTCTCTTAGTGCATTATTATTCAGAATACTTACTAGTGGTAAAAAAATCAATGATAACTTGATGTTTGGGACATGAATTTGAATCCTTTGGAATTTCTCTAGTGCAAGTTGGGTCATGATCTCAGCCTCCTTCCACTGGCCTTGTGATTCTCCTTCTGTCATAAAAATGATCTATAATCTCTTCCAGGTCTTATTATATTTGGACTGTAATTTCTAAAGCTTTGGATTTTGATTAAAACCAAAATGAGAATACACTTTAGATTTTATGGTTAGAGCCTTCCCAATTGATGATATTAGATTGTTAATACCTCCAGAAGATTTTCTTATTTTATTGAACATAAGCCTGGACTTTACACTGAAACTCAGTATTTGCCTGTTCATCTCTCCAACAACTGCTTATTGAATGCCCATGATGTGCCAGGCTCTGCACTGGGCACCAAGGATTAATGTACACCCAAGAAGTAGAACGAAGAGAAAAACATGTTGGAAAATCATCACAATTTAGTAAGTATTATAATGGTGGGTTACTAGAAATGGTGGAGGGATGGAAGAGTTATGTAAGATATGTAAGACTGAAGCACTTGAGTTAAACTTGAAGAATGAAGAGGAATTTTTCAAGAGGACAAGTAGGGGAGTGGAAGGCTTAGAGAACAAGGCATTTGGTGGAACAAAGCAGTATTGTTGGAGTGCAAAGGGCAAGGGAATCAGCGGGTGAGGCTTAGACTGGGCCACATGCTGTTAGAACTGCTTTATATTGATTATCTTGCATAATTTTGACAACCTCTGAGGGTGGTATTATTAGTCCCATTTAATAGATGAGGAAACTGAGGCTTAGGAGGGTTACATAACTTGCTCAAGATTACTGACTTAGTAGTTGTTAGAGTTGAGATCTGACCCATTTGCAGAAGTGACATTATTAATCAATGTGCAAATCTGCCTCCTCCACGTTTATCTTCATAGTCAAGCTCATAGACAAACTTTTTCGGTTTTTGGTCTCATCAAGTACCCGCCAATGTCCGTTTTATAATCAAGTTATTTTTATCTACAAGAGCAACAAAGGTAGCTGGTGTGTGGAATGCAGCTATTTTACATCATCACTCCCTGACTAAGAGGAATGCAGATCAAACCCCTTTCCTCTAAACACAACAATCGCCATATGGCAAAGGAATTTCAAATCTGAGGCTCAGTAATTATCAGATAGTCAAATTGTAGCTCCACCAAAACTGGGACATACCCTTACAGTAGCTTTAGCAGGGTTTGAGCTGTTAAGGGAGTTTTGGAGAAAACTGTTTGAAATTAGAAGGTTGAGTGTGTTTATGAAAAAGCATGAGGAAAAACAGGTGCCTTTAGCACTTTCACCACTCTGCTTCCAATGAATCTCTTCATTCTCCTAATACTCTAGCCTGTGCATGAAGAGCCAGCCCGGCAGGATGGAAATGCCAGTGAACCTGCAGTCTAAGATCTTAAGTTCTGTCACTTATGTCACTGTGGGATATTGGGCAAGAAACGTTCTCTTCTTTACGTCTTTGCCTACATAGACGAGTGGTTGAAAGTGCAGGTTCTGGGGCCAGACTTCCAGAACTCAAATCCTACACTGCCATTCCCAACTGCGTGCCCTTGTCAAGACACTGAATGGCTTGTGCATCGGTTTTCACACCTGTAATTCAGAGGTAGTAATAGTACCTACCCCATGGGGTTCTTGGGAAGAGTAACTGAGATAATTCGTAGGAGGTGCTTAGAGTGGTGTCTGATGAGGAAGGAACACAATAAATGTCAGCTTTCATTCCAGTTGTTTTCTTCTAGTTCTGGGCCTCCCTGCTCTGTTCAAGGCTAAGTGCTCCTTCCTGGAGAAAATCCTTCTTTCTCTTTAAATTTTTTTTCCATTTAAGGAAAGCCAGAGTGAACTTCCGTGTATTCTAGGAGACTTGCACGCACTGCATCAACTCCAGCCTTGGCATGGCATGTCGGACACTTGGTGTCCTTTGTTTGCTGCAGCTCCCCAAGACCAAAAAGAATCCATTTTGTTCCAGAAAAACAATGGTGACCTTATTTCCTGTTGGTTCTGCGGAGAGAATTATTGTCTCTTTGCCATAACCAAACATTATAATCTTTGCATAATGGAAAAACAAATATCAATGAACTTTTTATTTGTTTCTCTTAATGAGGGAAAACCTACTATTTTTGGTTGACAGATTCTACTGGAAATAAATCATATTGCTATAGAAACCATGCCCAATAAACACTGAAACACGGTTGCTATCTATGTTCTTTAATTGTACATGCTCGAAGCATTATATTTTAGCACATATTTGACTTTTGATTCTGTTTCCATAGTGTTAGACTAGAGCCCGGCTTCTGACTGCTTCCCTGTTCAGTCTTTTAGGATTCCTTGCTATCTTTGGGATGTTGAATCATGTGGTGGAAACCACAAAAATCTTGTGATTAGTTCTGGCTATGCTACTTCTGTCCAGGTGTCCTGGAGCAGGTTTTCTAATCTTTCTAATCCAAGAAAATTATAAATTCTCTAGACGATAAAAAACAAAGATAATATCTTGTAAGGCTTGGGTGAAGATTAAATAAGGTGATACATGCATAGCTATTTAGTACATTTTATATAAAGGTAAAAGAGTTTTGCTTTCAGAAAAGCTACCCACTGCATAAACAACATACCCCAAAAAACTTCAGCATTCTTATTTTTTCCTTAGAGTTTGGTTATGAGATGTAAGAAGATGTAGGGGATAAATGCAGACCTACTAGGATAAGAATCCCCATACTACTCACTACCTATGTAATCTTGGGCAGGTTACATGACCTCTCTAAGCTTCTTCATCTTTAAAATGAAAATAATAAAATTTATATCCAGGGTTACTGAATAGATTAGAAAAAATTACCTGTCGAACACAGTTCTCATCCACTCTTAAAGAGCATTCATTTAGAGATAACAACTACTCATGTATTCTGCAACAGACATTTATTGAGCATCTACTAAGTGCATAGAAAGATGAATAGAAAGACAAGGTTCTTGCCCCTCATAGGGTCATAACTTATGGGTGTAAAATAAGCATGCATACCAGTAACTGCAATGTCAGTGATAACTCACTGATAAACACTCACATAACAAGTAACTCTGGTGAACATTATAGTAACATGACCAAGAATGCAGAGCTAAATTCTTCAAGCAGAATTTCTTGCCTAAGAGTCCATGAAAACTCAGAACAAGAGAAACAGATGCCGAGACTCATCAATACTAAGACCCAGCAGTGATATATCCGTCCCCGCAAAGCTTTGGAGAGCCTCTGGCTGACCCTAAGGTTGAAGAGCAAATGGGGAGAAAGAGACAGAGAGAGAGAGAGAGTGTGTGTTATTATACAGAATGCTTCTGGACCTTATTCATTTATTCATTCTGGTAATTATCGTCTGTACTAGTATAGTCACCAAGACATTTGATTTGCATAGAAGTTGAAAATATATGGTCTCCTTGGTCTAGAACTGACCTTTGTTAGAGAGAAGAAATAGGTCTAAATTGAAACAGACCAACCAGTAACTCAATCAAGGAATGTTAAATCAGAGTCAAGAAAGAAAGGCATCTCATGTTTTGGGGCCTGTTCATCTTGGCTTATTTAGTAAATTAATTGTACATTAATTGTAAAGCATGTAAATAGCACCCTGGCCATGGATGAAATGTGATAAATTTTAATAAAACTTCTGAAGCAGTAGCAAAAACTACACATGTGCTGTTGTGCACAAACATGCACATGCTTCCATGCGTACACACACACACACACACACACACACACACACACACACACAGCTAGACCCTGGATTAGAATGCTCTTCATGACCTACTGAATTATTTGCCTCAGACCAGTGGGGTGAAATGGCTATTTTGTTTCCTTCCTTTTCCTTCCCTCCCCACCCCTTCCCTTCCCTTTGTTTCTTTTTTCTTTTCTCCATCCCCTTCCTCTCTTCTTTTTTTATTTCTTTTCTGCCCCTGATTTTAATGATGATGGGATGCCAGTGGAAGGGCAAATCAATCATTTAGAACTGATAAGTCTCTCAGACTGCTATGCCAGGAGTCTGAGGGAACAACACATGCCTCTGGGTGGGTGGTGGGTCTGAATCTTGCCTCAGACTTCCTTTGTGGGAGGCAGTTGAGCATTTATTGAACCTCCCTAAGGTGAAATGTCTTGAGGAGTGAGACGATGCAGTAAAAAGTCAAAAATGCACTCCAGAGAGGACATGTGGAGTCAGATTTTAAATAATGCTCTTCTTCATAAGGAAATTGAACAAGAATGAACTTTTCCCCTGAGTAAAGTGAATGTGGAGTCCTAGGAACTCAAAAGAGAATCTGTTGAGTGAATAAACTGACCAATGAGGAAAAAAGAAAAAAGGTTTATGAAAGTAAAATATGGAGAATGAGAGGAAAAGATTACTTGAGGTTCCAAAATACCCCATTTCTGCTTACTATATATATATATATATATACACACATACATATATATATATATATACATACATATACGAGATATATATATATATATCAAATGGAATATTACTCAGCCATAAAAAAGAATGAAATTTTGCCATTCGAAATAACATGGATGGACCTGGAGGGTATTATGCTTAGTGAAATAAATAAGATGGAGAAAGACAAATACTGTATGTTATCACTTACATGTGGAATCTAAAAAATAAAACAAATGAATGAATATAACAAAACAGAAAGAGACTCACAGATATAGAGAACAAACTAGTGGTTACCAGTGGGGAGAGGGAAGGGGGAGAGGGAAGGTAGGCGTAGGGGATTAAAAAGTACAAACTACTCTGTATAAAATATATGAACTACAAGGATATATTGTACAGCACAAGGAACATAGCCAATATTTCATAATAATTTTTTTTTTTTTGGCTGCGTTGGGTCTTTAGTTGTGGCATGCGAGGTCTTCATTGAGGCACAGGCTCTTCGTTGTGGCACGCGGGCTTCTCTCTAGTTGCAGTGCACAGGCTTCTCTCTTATTGTGGCGTGAGGGTTTTTCTCTCTCTAGTTGTGGCGTGCAGGCACCAGAGAGCGTGGGCTCTGTAGTTTTGCAGCACGCAGGCTCTCTTGTTGAGGCGCGCGGGCCTAGCTGCCCCATGGCATGTGGGATCTTAGTTCCCGACCAGGGATCGAACCCGCGTTGCCTGCATTGGAAGGCGGATTCTTTACCACTGGACCACCAGGGAAGTCCTTATAATAACTTCAAATGGAGTATAATCTATAAAAATTTTGAATCAGTATGTTGTACACCTGAAACTAATGTAATTTTCTAAATCAATTATACTTCAAAATTTTTTTTCAAAAAAGAAAAAGAAGCACAGCCCAAGAAACAAAGTACCAGAGGAATAAGAAAAGCAGGAAGAGAAAGAAGCAGCGATGGAGGCTATCTGCAAAAGCCCAACTCACTCCAATCCAGCCTAGAGTTGGGATTCAATGTAATACATTCCTCAATTTCCCATTATTTATCAGATTTTTACAAAGAAATAAAGATACATTTTAGCTGGTTCTTTATAACTCTTTTCTTGTCAATGGATTCAGTGATCTTTCTTTTTAAAACATCTTTTAAAAATCTATAGAGATTGAGTTTATAGCCAATTATAATGCCTAGGACAATTAAAATAATCAAAACATTTCCATATTTGCATTTCACAATAGCCACAAAGGCACTGTACAGATCACATTTAATTTTCAGCAAATTGTCTTAGGCAGTGATTCTCTGGCTTATGAATTTTGGGAAATGGTAATTTCTCTTAATGTGTGACATATTTACTATAGTTAAAAGCATATATATTTTGTTCTCAGTTTAAGTTTCCAAAAGCACAATCTGTATTATGTTGATGCTACATTTAATGTATGCAACACATTTATAATTAAACCTATGTACACTCTGTATATAAAACTCTGCATTTTAATATAATTATATATATAATATATATGCAGCTGAATATAAGCAGGAAGGGAGATACCCCATTGAACAATACCATGTTCCAGGCACTGAGCTAGGTATTTTATATTTATTACTTTAGTCTTCACAAAAGTCATGAGAGGTAAATTTACCTTTTACAACAATTTTGGTTGTTTCTTTGATTTCTGGAAAATTGTTGCCAGACCTTTTAGAAGCCATTTCTAAGGGGCGGAAAGCTTGTCAGATCTTAAAGTTGGTACCATCTTTTGCAGCTGCCCCCACTGGCCAGGAAGGAAGTAAACTGAGGCCAATGTAAATGTCTCTGAGTTACTGTAATGATTTACTTAATTCTGAGCATGAATAAAGTGGAACCAATTTCCTAGAGAAGGAAGGAGCAATATATCATTATCAACTCGTTTCAATCACCTATTTCTTTATAATTAGATATATTCAAGTACGTGTTTGCTTAGGCTTTACAAAGGTCTGCTTTTCCTAACTTATTTAGGCATCCTTTACACAGGGACATATAACAATCAAATGTGTGCTAAGTTTGACTGGAATAGCAGGTGGTAAGAGGGACAGTCAAGCATATGTAGGAGTATAATACACATTTCTTACCTTCAGGAAACTTTAGTAAGGTTGGGAATAGACCCTCACAGAGGAAAACAGCTATTAATTCAAGGCAGCCTTTGATATGGTATATGAAGGCTTAAAGCAATAAATAAAGCGTGTGAGTATATAGACGAAGGGAATGAGATCAGGCAGGGTCCTGACAGGAAGCAGATGTCAGATTCAAACTGGAAATTTGAGGAGACTTAAATTTTTTCAAAAGGCTCTTTACAAAGGTGAGTGTTGGCTGGAGGAAAACCGCAGAGAGAGTTCAGTATTTGGAGAGTAAGGGAGCCAGTCCATGGCACGCACTTCCTGGGGCAGGGAGCAGGGTGGAGAGGGTGGAAAGTAGATCTGGAGGGGCAAGCAAGACAGTACCCTTGAGAGAATTGCCCTGTGCTGGAATGTCTTGGCAAAGGCCGTGAGGAGGAAAAGATGGACCTCAGCTTTGAAAGAATGGAAGTAGAACATATAGGTGAAAGAGGAGGCATGAGGACACTGCATTCAGAGTGAACACAGGACATAAAGGTTCAGGTTTAGGAAAACGCATACTCTGGAGTGACAAGAGGCAGAGGAGTGGAACATAGATTACAAAATAGTTTGGGGCCAAATTATGAAGGCCTTGAATGCCAAACCAGGGGGTCTGTCCCTGGTCCTGAGGACAACAACCAGCGAACACTTTAAAATCAGTAATGAAGCTGGCATCTTGGAAAAAGTAATCGGCATCAATGAGAAAACTGGTTTGCAAGGAAAAGGCACGAGTGGCAGAATGTTCAGCTCGGATATAATAACTTGATAGGAGGTAATGGAGGGCAGTGGGACTGAAAAGGGGAAGAAGCAGGGGACATAGTGAAGGAAGACATGGTCCTCTTAAAGGCAAGGCCGAAAACCTGCTTCTGAGATGTTCTTTCCTCCCAAATGGTAATCCTGATTGAAATGTACCATGAGTGAGCCAGGACAAATGTCCCACGTGAGCTGACACAGTGCCCCTCAGGTTGTACTCTCACCAATATAGGGCTGGCTGGGCTGTGGAAAAGGCTTGACCTGGATGGAGAAGATGTGGTTTGAATCACTGCTCTGTCAGGTATAAGTTAAATGTCCTTCAGCAGATCACCTGGACCCTCTGAGCCTCCGACTCACATCCTCAAAATGACACATTACTATGTATTGCCTAGGGCAGTTGTGGGAATTCATTCAGTGAGATTTGTGGATTGCAGAGAACCACAAGGGGGGTGTGGATTACATGTGGATGAGGGTGGGGTTATGGTTATGCCTCTGAAGACCTTGTCTTTCTGGGCAGGGCGGGTGGAGAGGATGCAGGCTCTTCCCAAAACGTTAAATTAAGCCCCCATTCTCTTTCTTACCAAAGCTGCTGTGTGATCAGATTTGATTGATTACTGTAAGCCTCAGCCTCCCAAACATCCCTCCACTGCTGGGTAAAGCAGTACATTTTATCTGATAAGGTGAATTTTTTTAAAAAAAATCCTAGTTTATTTTCATTCTCCCAGCCCATGACTGCAAAACGTTTTTTCTCTTGCTTCCCTGAGTTTGTACTAATGCTAGTTTTGGCTGAAGATTATTTCCCCAGTGCCTGGTACTTTTTTTGGCCTGAGTATACAGCAACATGCCAAGATACAGATTAAAGCAGTGAGTCCATTTAAATAAAATGGATGTGAAATTTGGTTTTCACATCTTTGAGGTTTGTATGCAAATGCCTCTATGAATTTCCCAATGAAAATATTGCTTCCGATTTTAGGCAATTTTTACAAATAATTTATTTTCTTCCCTTCAGAGAGTGTCTACAGATCTGATAATAGCTATAAAATAACACGACCACATTGAGATGTAGACGTTAAGTAGCTGTCTAGTCTCACTCACCAGCTAAAGCTCCAAACCATTAAGTCCAAATTTATGCTTTCACAAATTACAAATGACCTCCTGCCATGGAATTCTATGGTTGGCTTTGAATAATTGAAATCATTACTTTAATACCTCTAAGGCCAGGGGTCCCCTTTAGTTGATCTCAATGGCTTGGCAATAATTTGGGCAGGGGGAAATGCAGAAAGTTGTAGTTTATAGTAGAAAATCTGAATCTTGTTGCTCCGATTTTTCTGTATTCCTTAACGACTGAACTTTCATTCAACACTTATTTATAAACATAAATGAAGCCCCTGCTAAACTCATAGCGCTGTGCTGGATGCTGGGGGAGAAAGGCAAAGATCTACGAGAAATGCCTCCTCTCCTCTAAGGGCTTACTGGGGACGTTAGACCCACGTAGTACTGATGAGTGATTGTCCTCTGTCTCACCTCAGTCACGTACCCCATGCTCATACCCTAGACCTGGCCATTCTGTGCATCCTACTTTCAGACCTGCCGACCACCTTCTCTAACACTCCGACTCCAGCGATTCTTCAGTCTCACCAGGTTGAGTCCATCCCTGTCACTGCCTCTCCTCCCTCTAAGGTCTGTACTTTCCCCGCTCCTACTCCGCTTACATTCCATGGCCCATCATTAACCATTGCTCACTGGTATCCATTGTCCTTATTCCCATTCCCTTAAAGTCGCTTTTCCTTCTTGGCATCTGCCTGGTAAAACCAAGCTTGAATTCAACTCCCCTCCTACTCTTCACCTGTAACCAGTGGCTGATTGTGGCTGGAGAGAATCTCCACAACCCAGTGACAAGTCTCGTTTTATATTCATGCCTCCCAACCTCAGTGGATCTGTAGAGCTGCTGGCGACCTTTCTACATTGCCATTGTTCATTCATTTCTCTACTTCCTTAGATCACTATTTCACATGTTCTCTTCCTTCTTCGGACCTCCAGCATCTCCTCCATTCTTTTACCTCTTTCTATTTCACTGGAGGGAAAAAAATAGAAGCTCTCAGAAGAGAACTTCCCTATTCTGCCAACTCCCACTTCTCGCAACTAACTGTATCTGTACATAAATGCCCTGCTTTCCCTCTTGTTGTTCAGCATGATCTAGTTGGGTTCCTATCTAAAGCCAAACCCTCCACTGTGTACTTGATCAAATACCTTCTTATCTGTCCACAAACATTTCCAGTAATTATCTCTTCTCTTTCCTGATCAACAGTATTTCTTTTTCTATTGGATCATTCCCAGTAGCATACAAACATGCTGAATTACCACTCATTTTACAAAAACAAAACAACATCTGCATTGACCCCACTTTCCCCTCCAGCTACGGGTCTCCTTTACAGCAAATCTCCTTGGATGAGCCTTCTAGACCCAGTACTTCCCATTCCACTTTCTCAGTAGTCTTTCCTAAATACACTTCAGTCAGGCTTTCATTCTCAAAATTGCTTCCAGCACTGTTCTTATCAAGATTTTCAGCAACCTCGCCCTTCCCACAAGCAATGGCTTATTCTTGGTCTTCACCTTATTCATCTTATTGGCAGCATTTTACAGTGGATCACTTCCTCCTTTTTCAATACTCCCATCACTTGGCTTCCGGCATCACTCTCAGTTCTGTCCCTGGTTACTCCTTCTCTGTCTCCTTTCCTTGTTCCTTCTCATTTTTCCCAAACCCTGAACACTCTTTCAGTGAGTTCCAGTCTCACAGCTTTAAAGTTTGTTTATATGATTTTGACTCCCTAATTTGCATTTCAAGCTTAGATGTCTCCCTCTAACTCTAGACTCACATATCCATCTGCCTAATGGGTCTCTACTTGGGTACTGAATAGATAACTCCAAACTCAACTGATGCCAGAATGAACGTGAATCTCCCTCTACCCAGAATCTACTCCTCCCAATCTTCCCCTTCCTCCCAGTTGTGCAGACCAAAGAACTTGGGGTCATTCCTGACTCCTTTCTTTCTCTCCCATCACTTAATCAATCTACCAGAAAAACTTTTTATTCCTTCTTCAAAATATATCCAGACTCCACTTTTCACCACCTCCATTATTATCATCTTGTCTAAGCCACCATTGTCTCTCACCTCTTACTGCAAAAGCCCCTTTAACTTTCTTCCTTTCTCTCCTTATTCCTCTGAAATCTATTTTAAACACAGCATATGGAGTGAGCCTTTTAAAAATATAAGTAAAATAATGTAACTTCTCTGCTCAAAAACACTCTCATGGGTTCCCAACTCACCCAGACTAAAAATCAAAGTCCTTCCCATCACCCACAAGATCCTACCTTCCTGACCTCTTCTCCCACCCACTCTCCCTGGCTTACTCTGCTCGGCCACACTAGTGTCCTTCCTAGAACATGCCAAGCTTTCTCCTGCCTCAGGGCCTTTGCACTGGCTAGACCATTTACCCTGAAATGTCATCCCGCCGGTTCCTCATGGCTCACTCCCTCTACCCCAGTATCGTCTTGGAGAGGCCTTTCTTGACCATCTGATAAATAGTATCCTTCCCACTCTGGTATTCCTCTTTCTTCTTGTCCTATTTTATTTATCTTCATAGCACTTATCATTATTTGACTTACCAAACATTTATTTATTTGTTTATTAATTATCCCACTCCTCCTACTATAATGTAAGCTCAGTGAGAGCAAGACTTTGTTCACAGCTGTATTTCCAGCACCTACAACACTGCCTGGTACAGAGTAGGTACTCCAGTAATATTTGTTGAATAAATGAATGAATGAATTCAAAAAATGAACATCCATGGCCTTTACTGCTGTTTCAGAGAAGGTAGAGTGTCAAACACTGAAGTCAGAGAATGCCCTGATGAAATGGTAAATCCAGACACTGAGGGATGGGTAGAATTTTGATAGGGTTAGGAAAAAGCATTCAGGTGAGAAGCAGGTAAAAACTAAAAGTTGAAGAAAGAAAACTTCAACAACATTTATTGAGCATCTACTACATAGGCCAAGTACTTTACATTCATTATCTCACATCATTCTCATGATCACTGCAGCAGAGAGCTATTATTATATCCATTTTATAAATGAGGAAATTTTGTTTCAGGTATTTTATTTTATATTTTATATTTTATTTATTTATTTATTTGGTTGTGCAGGGTCTTAGTTGCAGCAGGCAGGCTTAGATGCGGCACATGTGCTCCTTAGTTGCGGCCAGTGGGCTCATCAGTTGCAGCTCGCAGGCTCCTTAGTTGTGGCATGTGAACTCTTAGTTGAGGCATGCATGTGGGATCCAGTTTCCTGACCAGGCATCGAACCCGGGCCCCCTGCATTGGGAGCATGGAGTCTTAACCACTGCGCCACCAGGGAAGTCCCTGTTTCAGGTATTTTTAAAAGTAGTTTTCTCCAGAACCTATAACTAGTAAGTTGCAAGCCATTCTTGCAGTTGAGGTTTAACTGAATCCAGAGTCCATTCTCTTTCTCATTTCTTTATCATCATCACTATTATTAGTGTTATTCAGGCTCCTCCCCTCTCCACCTATCATGCTCCTTTCCACACTACATGATGAAAGACGACCCTTGTTGGTATTCAATTAAATGATAGATAAGAAATAGATGTACCAACAAATATATTCTCAAATCCTTTTTAATAACCTACTGAAAGTTAAACCTCTTTTACACTGGTGGCAGCACACACTTTCAGTGTTTTGGCCAGCATTACCAAGCCATTTCTCTGGTGGTCATCTCAGCATGAAACATCAGTCCATTTATTTCTTTGCTGTGGCTGAATGGAATATTCCATCATTGGAAAGTAAAGCTTCAAGTTTAAATTTGAAATCTTTATTCCTATCTGGCAAATTGGCGCTATCCTGAACAATTTGGAAGGAAGTGATGTGTTTGCTGCCATCAGCTGCAAAGTGTTGGATGCTCACGGTGCAATTTATCAGATTTACTTAGATTCCAGGTGACTGATCCAGTGGCTACAAAGAGTGAGTATTAAGCTAATTGTTATTCTATCCTCCCCCACCCCCATGTCTCTGGTGTGGAAAAAGCAATTGAATCTGAATAGAGTCAGGAATTAAAACATGTTTTTCTTCACCCCTGAAATTCATGGGATGCCAGGCAGGGGAGAAAGGAAAATTTTTGTCTTTTCCAAAACCCATTGCTTTCAGAATAAAGTTAAAAAAAAAAAAATGTTGGTTAGTTTTGCTGTGGCAAAACACGACCCCAAAATTTCCGTTACAACAGCAAAGCAACGGTTTATTTCTTACTTATGTTACATGTTACTCATGGGTCATTGTGGGGTCAACTGTGGTTCTGCTCCATGGGTCATCGTCATTCCAGAACTCAGCTGAAGAAGCAGGTCCTGTATGGGATAAGCCATTCTGGTGCAGAGAGAAAAAAGCAAGAGAGCTGTTGGAAACAAAGAATGGTTCTTAAGGCTTCTACTCAAACATGGCATATGTGGTCTACATGTCAAGGCCAAGCAAGTCACATGACCAAGCCCAATGTTAATGGGGCAGAAATGTATACCCCTCCTACTGGATGCACTGAAAATCCCATGGCAGTGAATGGAGATGTGTACTTCTCTTGCAGGAAGGAAGCGTGGAGAGCTGGGAACCAAAATAAAATATACCACATATTCCTTATCCTATTCAAAACCCATAGGAAAGCCAGCTTCGTGTCCCTCCACATCCCTTCTTTTGTCTGTGCTCTGGTTTCTTGTCCCCTAGACACCACACTCTCACACTTCCATGTGTTTCCTTAGCTGGAAATGCAATTCCCTCCATTTTCTGCCAACTGAAGTTGCTCTCAGCCTTTAAGGTCCAGCTCAGATTTCATCTACTCTATAAAGCCTCTCTCAGTTCCCCAGTTGAAATCAAACACTTCTGTCTTGGAGCTAGTAAGGCAGACTGTTTGTACATCTCTCCAGCACTAATTTTAATCTTCCTTGGTAAGTCTGGGTAAAAAGCTCCTGGAGGGCAGAACCCAGGAATTCTCTTACGTTGGCATTCCTCTCCAGCTTCTTTGGGGTCAGAGTCTTGACCTTAATAGATGCTTAATAAATTCCATTGAATGACTAAAAACCTACATATTCACAATCAAGCTTATCCATAATGTGAAATTTTAAGTCTTTTCTACAGGAGGCATATGTAGGCAAACCACATAGAGGAATCTTTTGGGAACTTTCCTCAGTCAGAAACACGGAGATGATTCTGTTGGTTCCACAATCTAGACTCTACCAGTTGTGTGTGTGTGTGTGTGTGTGTGTGTGTGTGTGTCTGATGATTCCTACCTTCCCACCAATAAACCACTGTGGGCACCATGTTTTCACAGCAACATTTCTTCCCTTGCCAATTATTGCTACATTGAGAAGTGGTATTTCTTTTCCTGCCTTTTCACTGCAGTATTATCTTCTCACCTTTGGCATTCTGCATGATGCATTTGTACATGGCCGCTCAATAGGAGGGGTGGCAGGGAAAGGATGGGCCACAGGAGAGGTGCTGTGGATGCAATGGAAAGAGAAGAGGCTTACAGCCAGAGAAGCTGTGTCAGAGCTGTCTCCACTCCTTACTACCTTTGTGGCCTTGGGCAAGTCACTTGACTCTACTGTCCCTTCAATTTTCTTATTTATTTAAAAAAAAACATAAAGAGACAATTAGAAAGATAGGAAAGGATGTGAGGATATTGTATTACACTAATGTGTGAACAGAGCCCGGTATCATTTTGGCATGTTTTGTGCTTAAAAGTCAAAGGATCTTGGTTCCTAGCCAACTTCTTCAGCCTCATCCCATCTGTTTACCCTTGGCCTTAATAAATTCATGAGTTTTCAAACTTGATGATTCTCATCCTGTCTAGTGTGGACATGGTAGTGAAAACTCAAGGCTAATAACCCTACATTTCTAGTTTCTAGGGAGAAAGCCAGACTTTACTGGGAATTTGGAAAGGGAGTTATAGGCTCCTGACCCTCCAGGTCACTTCTGTGACAGCTGCCCACTCCACTTGATGGTCAGAATATGAAACGGTCATCATCAGAGAACTGGACTCTCACTTTCAAACGTGCTCTTTTCATCTTTCTACTCAATAAATGTTCTGGATTTTATGAAAGAACTGGACATTCCTTTGACTAGGTAGATGTTGTATGTAAAATTTGTTCTTCTGTCCTGAGTATGGGCAGAAGACATTGGTTTTATCAGATTTCAGAGGAGTCTAGAGCTATCCATTTTCAACAATTCTCTCTCTTTTTCCTCATAGTAATTGTGTTAGGGCTCTCCAGAGAAAAATATAGAGAAAGAACCAATAGGATATATGTGCACGTGCGTGTGTGTATGTATGTCTGTGTATTCATTCCACATCCTGTTGGTTCTCTCTCTATATATGTTATAGATAGATGGATAGATAGATAGATAGATAGATAGATAGATAGATAGATAGATAGATGATAGATAGATATAGAGAGAGAGGGATAGAGAGATTTATTTTAAGGAACTGGCTCACACAATTATGGAGGCTTGGTGAGTCCAAAATCTGATGGGTTAGGCTGGCAGGCTGGAGACTCAGGGAAGAGTTGCAGTTCAAGTCCAAAGGCAGTCTGCTGGCAGAATTCCTTTTTGTTTAGGGGAAGTTAGTCTTTGTTCTGTTAAGTTCTTCAACTGATTGGATGAAGCCCAACCCCATTATGGAAAGTAATTTGCTTTACTGAAAGTCCATCAAACATTAATCTCATCCAAAAGCACAGAAACATCCAGAATAACATTTGATCAAATATCTATGCACCATGGCCTCACCAAGATGACATACAAATTAATCATCACAATAATGTAAAACAGCAAACAGCCCACTGACATGAGAAGTAGAGTCACAGAAACTAAGAACAAAAAGGAACCTTTGAGAACATCTAGTCTGCCCTCTCTCATCTTGCAGATAAGAAAACCAAGGCTCAGAGATGACACACCTCTTTAGCCAGAAAGCTAGAACTGGATCTCAGGTCCCTGACTCTTTCTGTGACTGCCAAATTCAGTTATTGGCTGTTTAATTCAACATGAGATACAATTTAATGTCCTTCCATGAAAATCAGACAGGGTCAAGTTTAGATGTGGATTATGTGTGGGACAACTGCAAAGCAAATTGCAGTTAGACCCGTTTCCTTCTTAGCACAATGTAAAAAAATGTAATTTGAGACAATAACAACAAAAGGGGATGGAGCTTGTTAGGAGCTGAGTTTTTGTATACTATTGAAGCTAAATTATTACTAATTCAACCTAGATTTTTACAAATTTAAGATGTTAATTGTAATCTGCTTTTTCTGAAGTAGCCGAAGTCATCCATGGAAGAAGCCAGTGAGTAAATTCCCTGAGCTGGAAGGATTGGTCTAAATGTGTAAGAAAAAATTTATGCTTCAGTGAAAACTATGCCTTGTCTAAAGCACATGCTTCTGGTTGTCTGATTCTGATTCCATGGGAGCTATTTTAATCTGAAAATTGTAGATAACTGATAGCAATGCAAACCAATTCTTTTCATAAACATGCGAATGAATTCAGTGCAGGGGAGGGACAACCCTTCCTCTACTCCAAGAAAACGGCAGTTTTGCCTCCATTTGCACATTTATTTCAACATTCCTTTACTCTGTATAAATTTGGGGGTATAACTCTGTGCTTGCTTGACTCTTCTTTAATCTAGTTATAACGTCTGCCTGGTTCTCGCAATTAATGAATCAAACAAAATCTTTAACATGTGTTCATTTTATAGCTCTATGAGAGTCATGATTTTGCCTTTTTCTGAAAATTATGCTTTAATGAATGTCATGTCTTTCCCAGTACATAAAAAGAATGGTCTGCTGAATTAAAATCGACCCTCTGCGCTGCATCCATTCAGCTCTATTCTGCTCTAAATCTTCACATTAAAAAAAAAAAAAAGTTCAATTACAGGGTTTGCTGCATTCAAATCTGGGGGAAAAAATCGAAGTGGAAATAGAGACTCTGACAGCAAAAGAAAATAGATTGGACAAGAGATGGAAAAACACATGGATTTCTTAACCACTTAGCAGAGTATCTGAGAAATGAGGCTGAGATGAGAGAAGGCGGAAAATAGGATAAATAATGGCTCAAAGCGATTGCCTCTGAGACCCGCCCAAATCATCAGTTATCCCTCTAATGAGCTGTTTTATTCCACACCCACCCTCCACATAAACTTCTAAAATGGGTTATTAGAAAGCATACTGGGCTCCGTTCATCTCGGGAACATTTTAGCCTGCAGAATCTGGGCTCTACCCCTCCTAGGAAACAGCCATGGAGGACATCAAGAAGTTCTTAAGGCGAGTTCTTAGACGAGGACAGAATAGTGGGGATCTCTTTGTCTTCCTCTGCTCCCTCTGTAACCTGGATCCGCCAAAGCTTTACACGCGTGTTGAGGCAGGAAAGGGAGGCAAGGGGATGTGCAGGACACACTTCACAAGCTAAACCCAGGACCCCTACCTCTGCCTTGCCCAGAAGGTTCGAGCTGCTTCCACACGGCCTCTGCTAATAGTTTGCCTGTTGTGTTTGTCCCCGCCAAGTCACTCTGTGCCCCAGCTTCTCGACGGCCTCGCTGGATGTCTGTTGCCATGGCTACTACTTTTCCACAGGATGCCTCCACCATCAGCTTCATTATCTGTTTGGCATTTCTTGAAGGTCCTGCTGCTCATTCCTTCCAGACAGTAGTTTTCATTTGATCCCAGAGGATGCCCGACTCCTTAACGCCTCACCATCTTCTCTGATGGGAAAATCTCCTGGGGCTTTTACCTTACCTTATCCTATCTTACCTTTGCTATTCTCTCCCCTATGGCCACATCAATAGTCCAGATCCCCGTCATCTCTTCTCTGGTGTATGCAACAACCTCTTAAGGATTGTATTAGGTTGGGGAAACAAATAAACCCCAAAGTTCTAATGGCTTAACACAGTACAAATGTATTCCTTGTTACCAGGTTGACAGTAACAACAGTTATATCCCCGACACAATCTTTCAGAGACACTGAGTGATGAAGGCTCGTCTCTGCTCAATATGTGGCTTCCAAGGGTTCTGTGGGCAGTGACACTCCAGTCAGTTGGCAAAGGGAAGGACAATGGAAAATTGTGCATGAGAGTCCTTTCTGAGCCAGACCTGGAAATGGCACACTTGCTGTCTGCTCATCCCGGCAAAATAAACACAGTCACATGGCCACACCTATCTGCAATAGAATCTGAGAAACATAGATAGACCAAGCATGTGTCCAAAGAAGGGAGGGTGGGTTAGGGGTCACCGGTGGTCTCCAGCCTCCAGTCTTGTTCCCTTCCAGTCCTTTGTACTGGCCCCTGTTTAGAGGTCGAACATGCAGAGTCTCCCAGCCAGTGAGTGGTAGAGCCAGCGCCCAGCCAGAGTCTGGCTGACTCCAAAGTCCATGTGCTTCCCTCACATCTTCAGTCTCCTGTAGTAGCTTTCCGCATCCCATCTTCACCTCTTCATTGTTCTCTCCTCCTGAAATCTCACCACATTCTCCAGAGTGAGGAGGAGTTTTGGTAGAAGGAATAATCCATTCTTCCTTTTTTTTTTAAAAAAAATAATTTTAATTAATTAATCAATTTATTTTTATTTTTGGCTGTGTTGGGTCTTCGTTTCTGTGCGAGGGCTTTCTCTAGTTGCGGCAAGTGGGGGCCACTCTTCATCACAGTGCGCGGGCCTCTCACTATCGCAGCCTCTCTTGTTGTGGCGGAGCACAGGCTCCAGACGCGCAGGCTCAGTAGTTGTGGCTCACGGGCCCAGGTGCTCCGCGGCATGTGGGATCTTCCCAGACCAGGGCTCGAACCCGTGTCCCCTGCATTGGCAGGCAGACTCTCAACCACTGCACCACCAGGGAAGCCCCCATTCTTCTTTTTTAACCCAACTTAAGCCTGAGTGTTAGTGTGAAAATCTTTTCTCTTTCCCACATCTTCTCAGCTGCTCCACTTTGTCTCCTCCACAATGTTCTCAGCTTTGCAAAGCCCCAAGCTGTTACTGACTGCAGAAGGCAAAGGTTAGCCCTACCTCTGATAGAAACACCTCCTTATCACCTGCCCCGCCAAGGTCCCAGGCCTCTCCCTCCTGCATTACTGCTTGTCTCACTTATTTCCTGGTCTCTACTCTATTGGTCACAGCGAGTCATAAGGCCTGTCTAACGTTCATGTGGGAGAGGAAGTAGACTCCACCTCTTGATGGGAGGAGTGGCAAAGAATTTGTGGCCATCTTTAATGAGCCACAAGTACAATAAAAATGAATGATAACGAACATTTGCATAGTGCTTGGGAATTATGATATTTTTACATTGTCTCATTTGAAAAAGTTAGATTTGGGGACTTCCCTGGTGGTCCAGTGGTTAAGAAACTGCCTTCCAATGCAAGGGATGCAGGTTCGATCCCTGGTCGGGGAACTAAGATCCCACATGCCGCGGGGCAACTTGGCCTGCACACCACCACTAGAGAGAAGCCTGTGCGCTGCAACGAAAGATGCCACGTGCCACAACTAAGACCCAACGCAGCCAAAAATAAATAAATAAATAAATAAATAAAATTTTTTTTAAAAAAAAAAAAGAAAGAAAATGTTAGACTTTATTTTTACTCCCATTTTTCCAAATGGAAAAAAACCCCATGGCATAGTGGAGTTAAGTGACTTGCCCAATATCACTTGTCTAGGAAGTGACAAAACAGGGGCTTATATTAGGTCTCCCAGCTTTTATCTTGTGCTTTTCCCTCAACTTCTCACTGCCTAGGTCTAGCCCTAAAGGAACATGGAAAGAATTTCTTCTGTTTTCCATTTGCATTTATTTTGGCGACCCCACCTTCTAGAGAGGTTGAAGAGCTATGAAAAACAGACCACGGAGACAAATGAAATGAAACATGTATTTATGACCCTAAGTTGTGAATTCTAGGCTGCATCGAAACTGTGCTGAATAAGATAAGAAACAAAGCCCCGAGAAAGCTATTAACCACGGTGTGGTATGAACATGGTTTTCCTTTATCACAGAAATGATTACAGACATTTAAAGGTGGAGCTGGGTGAGGTTTCCCTTGAGCGGATGACTGGCAAGGTTAGGTACAAGTGTACACGTATGAGTATGTTATTCTGAAATAGCATCTTAGTGCCCAGGATGGGACCATGCCAACCACTTTAGCTGACAGTGAGAAAAGAAAGAAGAAGTAAAGGAGGAGGGACAAGAAGGAGGCAGGAAGAGATGGTGGAGCCGCTTAGAGAAGCCCAGGTCTCATCTAGCTACCCAAGCACTCTGCCATCCCCGCAGCCCCAGCAAGGGCAGAGCTCTGCCAGGGGCTTCCCGGGACATCCTGGGGCAGGTTGCTCTGAAGAAGAGGGGCCAGCAGAGGGGCAAGTGGGAGCTAAGATCCTGCCTGCACTCCACTTTCCAACTAGGCACTGTGAACAGACTATGCCTACTCAGGATGGGGAAGAGTTTCCCGTTTTACCCAAAGGCACAATTCTTTCCCCATGTCATGTACACAGAGGAGGTGCCTTTGTCTAATCTGGCCCAAAGGCACCTTATGCCCCAGCAGCCAATGAGCTGCTTACTGCAAAGTAGGCTTCGATTTCATAAATTAAAAAGCCACACTCGTGTTGCCCTTTCAAAAACCTGTCATCCCTGACCTCGACTCTCACGTGGAACATATAGTCAGTGGTCTCGCAGCATGGAAACCTGCCCAGACTTGTGTGGGGTTTTTCCACTGGCTGTTCCACAGGCCATTTGGACAGGTCACTCAGCTTCTCCTCCTCCTGTTCCTGTCTTTGAAATGAGGGAGGTGGACCAGGTGACCTTGGTGTCTTTTCCTGGTTATAACATGCTATGGCTCATAATTCTGTGAATGACAGTAAGTCAGGGAGTAGGTCAGACTGGAAAGTCCAGTCTGGGCTTCTCTCTGGGTAGCTTTTTAAAATTTTCTTCTCTCTGGCCATTTTGTTGTCCTGCCTTGCACTTGTAATCAGAGGACTACAGATATCCAGAGAAAAAAGATTTCAGCTTGAGATAAGATAAAGACTAGCAAATACAAGCAAACATTAGGTCTCTTCCTCTACCTCAGTGCACTTTCCTATCCCCAAACACACATATACGTGTATGTACACACACATACACACAGGTGCCCGCATGCACACACACAGATGTGCACACATACACATGCTGAGCTTAGGACAGACCTTCCCTCATTTCAAAGCATAAACAATAAGATACAGTTCCCCAGATGTAATCATTTAATGCACTCTAAATTTCTTTCTTTAAAACACAGAAGCAACTAAAGTGCAGAGAATCCATGCCCCGGACATTTCTATTTACATGTCTTCATATACAATTTTTGAAGGAAGTAGTTCATATTAATAAATGAGTTGGTTTGCCTTCCCTGCTCTCTCCTCACGGTAAGTGCTATCAAAAACCTCATAAATCATTCCACACCACCCAGACTCATCTGTGTAACATAAAGGGAGCCCCACTCCACTCTGAAGCTTTCTATTTATCTCCCATACACTTCATGCATTTCCATTATTTATATTTTCCCATAAAGCAAATGATTCCTCAGTGAACCGAGGCAGGCAGATAGATGCTTTATTCCTTGTGCTGATAGATTATAAGGAGTGGGAGAGAGAAGAGTGGAGGTGGAGAGGCAGGTGGAGAAAGGCAGACTTGTTGGCTTATGAAATGCATGAAAATGGGGGAGAGGGAAATTTGGGGGCAGGGAGAACAAAGGGGTTGATCAATATTGATTTAACACTTATTCAGCACTGTGTACACCTTTGCCCACCTGAACATCCCACAGGCACCTGGAAATCAGTAAGTCCCAGGTTGAACTCATTCTCCACTGCTACACTGACACGCCCTGTCTGTCCCCCACACTGTGAATGGCACCCCCATCCATCCAGAGGTTGCATGTATTATCTCATTCCATCCTCACTTCCCTCCAAGAAATAGAAATTATCGCTCCTAGTTGACAGACAAGGAAACTGAGGCTCAGAGAGGCCAAGTGTGACAGTCTGCTAGGGCTTCCATAACAAAATACCAGGGATTGGGTGATTTAATAGGTAGAATAATAAATAGATGGAAATTTATTTTCTCACAGCTCTGGAGGCTGGAAATCCAAGACCAACATGCCAGCAGTGTTGGTTCCTCCTAAGGCCTCTCTCCTTGGCTTGCCAATGGCTGCCTTCTCCCTGTGTCCTCACATGGCCTTTTCTCTGTGCATCTGAATCCCTAGTGTCTCTTCCTCTTCTTGTAGGGACACCGGTCTTATTGGATTAGGACCTACCCATGTGACCTCATTTAACCTTAATTACTATTTTAAAGGCCCTATCTCCAAATACTGTCATATTCTAAGGTACTGGGGGTTAGGACTTCAACATATGAATTCAGTCTATAACACCAAGGGACCCACTCAACACAACAAGGATCCATGCTTGGGTCCTTTCGCTCCAATTCCAAAGCATCTTTATCTGCTTTCATTTATTAACTCTGCAGAATAGATGGTAGGTGGTAAATTGAGGATGGAGGGAGTTCCAGGGCTCAGGGGGTTCAGTGTGATAAGCATGTCATACCCAGGTCGAGGATAGTGGTAATTCATCCACGTGGCCATGGAAATTTATTAAATGCCTATTACTTAAAAGTCCAGGCCCTTTTTCTAGGCATAGATGATGTAAAACTGAGCAAAAACAAACCACGTCTTGGCACATTTACAGTTCAGTATTTACTCAAAGTATTAAATGTACAAATAAATGAAAAAGGTACAATAAAATACAATAAATTACCACTGTGGTGAGGATGTGGAGTAGAAGCAGAGGCCAGCGGTGTCGTGGGAGTGTAGCCGAGGGGCAAACCTGGTCCAGGAGGCCGTAGTGGATGCTGTGATGCCCCCCGCCTCCCTCTGCCCGACGGGTGACTCATTCCCCAGCTACTGGTATTGGTGTTGCCGGCCCTCTGCTGAGTCCTTCTGCAGGAATTGCCTTCCGTCAAAGAAAGTCTCCTCATCCAAGATGCCCCCTCCCACCTCCAATGACTGATCCCTGTTGGAAGGAAGGGGTTGTTAGTCATAAAGATCTGGCCTCCTCTCCTGACCTCCTTATGCTCAAGATGGACAGCTCTGAAGGGCCATCCCAGCTCCAGGGTGACCTTGGAATCAGCTGAGCTCTGGATTACAAATGCATTGCAGTTCAACTTCTCCCTCTGCCCAGTCTCCTTCTGTCTTTTCCCCCCCGCAGGTGCTGATCCCAAAGACACTCCCAGTGAACTTGTTTAATGCAAATCTTCATTTCAGATTCTGTTTTCCTGAAAAAAACAGAATTTCTTTGCAAGGGCTGCCACAACAAACAAACTAGGGCTGGGTGGCTTAAACAACAGAAATATATTGTCTCACAGTTGCAGTGGCTAGAAGTCTGAGATCAAAGTGTCAGCAGGGTTGGTTTCTTCTGAGCGCCAAGGGCCTCTCTCCCTGGCTCGCAGATGGCTTATCTTCTCCTTATGTCTTTCTATATTGTCTTCTCTCTGGGTGTCTCTGTCCAAATTTCCCCTTTTGATAAGGATGCCAATCGTATTGGATTAGGGCCCAACCTAGAGACTTCATTTGAACTTGATTACCTTTGTAAAGAACTTATCTCTAAATAAGGTCACATTCTGAGGTACTGGGGACTAGGACTTCAACATATGAATTTGGGGGCCACAATTCAACCCAAACCCAAAAGACTACCTAACCCAAAAGACTTTGTGGGGGGATAGCACTTGAAGAATGGCACTGATTAGGTGAAAATAAGGCAGCATTGATTTGGAGCAGTAAGGCAAGGATGGTGAGAGAAGAGTTCCAGGGAGAAGGAACATTATACACAAAAAGTGGGAGTGGGAAGGAATAGGACACAGCCCAGTACAGTTCATGGGGAGGAACGTGAGGTGGCTAGGATAGGTCCTGACCATTCATGCACAAGCCATTCACAGACCAGCCCAGCAGGGCTGATTGCCAGGATAATATCCAACAGAGAGTCCTGGGGCTTGCCAAACAATGATGTTTCTTGCAGAAGGTAGATTTGTTTATAGTTTGGCTGGGCTGGAAGAAGTTAGCCTTAGGTTAAAGCCAAAATATACCAAAGTGACTTTTGAACTCTAAGAATGAGTAGAGCTAGGCAGGGGTGAGGCTTAGTCATGAGGAGACAGAGTGCAGAGCAATACTTAGAGGAGGAGCTGGACACAACAGGACACTTTACAACTAAGGCTGAGAACACTGAGGTCCCCTACCCACCACAGCCCTGACGGAGGGCATGAGAGGAGGAGAGGGAGAGAAGAGGAATAAAGCTGTGTTTCCCCTCCTTCACAGTCTTGCCTTCTCCCGGTACCCACAGAAAGATGCACTGACTCCAGAATAGGGGCTTTTAACCATTAGGTAATACGGAATAAACTGTCAGAAGAGGCTGAACCAAAACTACCCAAATAAGAACATCACTAAGAGAGCGGCTGGGTCTTAGCTTCATTTTATTCTGAGATTTTGGCACACAACACTGTCTGGCACATGGTAGGAATATGAGGAATACTTGAGTCTTTGTCCCTTTGGTTTTCTAAGAGGACATCCCAAGGACACCAAGAGTTTCCAGGTGAATCCTATGAGTCTATCCCCAGCCTTGGAGACCTTCCTCTGGAAAGGGGGAGATTATTGCAATTCACTCCATTTTCAAATCTTTTCAATGCTGATTTTGTTTTTGTTGTATTATTAGTGCCTGAGGGTTTTTAATAAGGAGACTGAGATTAGACGATGCACAGATCTTGGAATTTGATAGCTCTTCTCCAATAAGGAAATCAAATTCTTTCTAAAAAATATCTAAAATACATGGTTTAATTACACAAAGGAGGGCAGGTTCCATAGGAAGATGTGGTTATTTTTAGAGCATGTGTTTTGAATTTTATTATTTTGGTCCTATTTTCCTGGCTAAGTCACATTTTAAGCTTTCCCTGTTTTCGGTCTCTAAACCTTAGACTTCTTGTGTCTTCGAGGAGGTTTGCTTAGAATAGCACCCAGAATGCAAATCTTCCCATCATTAAACTGCTGCACTATTTATCAAACCTACGGTTTGCTGGGTTTTGTATTGAGTGGCATTATAACATCAAGAAATTGTCAGGCAAGCTGTATCATTCATTCCCAAAGTGGCAGCTCTGAGTAAATGAATTATAAAAAAATAGCTGGGGGCCATTAGAGTGATTTTTTTTTTGCCTCTCCTCTAAAAGGTGGCTTTAGACAACTTTAGTAGGAAAGCAGAGAGAGAGGTGAGGCCTGGAGTTCTCCTGGGGGAGAAAAAGTCTAGTGAAGTAGGAGTTGCTGAGAGCTCAGAGAAAGTAGCAGAGATGAGTGAAAGACACATTTAACACCTGCCATCTAAGGTGCAGGTGGCCATAACATGGGACAGATTGACCAGAACTGAGGACATGGATTGAGGAAGAGGCATGCTGGCTAATTTTTGACTGGATGTTAGACATTGACAATTTCACCTTTTTGAGTGCTGGATATTTTGGGGTACCTGTAAGCATTCATGAGATTTGTTCCAGTACACAATTAAGTTACCTAGACACAGTTTGATCCTTCTGGGTTTTGATTTTAAGGTATTTTAGGTGGAACCAGAGCAGCATTTATTGTAGAACTAATTTTGTTCCTCTCATGAGGCAAAGAATTTTTCAGTACTCTATCTGATGTGGATTATGAGGTTTTCCATTCTAGCTGGTGGGATCAGAAACTATTCGCTGCTCTGCATGAACCCCAGCTATGTTCTCCATAATCCTTTTGGTTGGTTCATTTACTAGCCCCACATAGTTTCATGTGTCAATCAGTATGAAGCTGAAGACACAAGGGGGGCCTTCTGTAGACGTCTGAAGTTCTCTGTGTATGCAGCTTGCTCCTCTCTGCCACTCTTTCCCGAGAACTCCAGCTGCCTTGTCTACCCCAGATTCCCCACTTCATCTTCTTCACTCAGAGGGGCCACTGGGCCACCTGCATTCCCCTTGCCAGTGCCCCAGCTTGGACATTCTCTGCAAGCAGGAACTGGGACAACAATAACACTCACTGTCTTTCTTTGCTGATGTCCAGGTTCATTCATTGTCCTGGTTGTTTCTTATATTCTGTCTAGTTTTTTTTGTTTTTTTGTAGATGGGAAGGGTAAAACCTGTCTTTATTATTCCAACTTTGGCTGGAGTGGAAGTTCGCTTGCTTTCATGAGCAAGTCCAGAACCACACACAGAGCCAGTTTAGATCATCCTGTCTTGATAAAACTTCTTTATTCACAGCAGATTTCACTCTCTTGACATTGCCTCATTTTTCTGTTTAGCAAATAACGGACAAATAGTAGTCCACAGGATCTCTGCTGATTATCTTTTCTGTTAATTGTGATACCTTTCCTGAAAAGACCAGGGCTAGGCAGTAGCGTTTAAGTAATAAAACAGAGATTAAAGTGTATTTAGTTAGACACATCTGGCTTTCATTACTGTCTCTGCCACTGTCTCTACCAGAGATACAGCAAGAGTGAGGGACAACATGTTAAGAGATTTTCGATTTATACTATGCATACCTCCACATTCTATTACAAGGAGGATGCATTTTTTTGTAATTTAAAAAATAGTTTAAAATAACAAAATACACAATAAAAGATATCTGATCCATAGGGCCATCAGAAATATTAATTGAAATAATATGCATGATCAATAAAGTGGAGCTATTATTTAGCCCATCATTCCACTGTTCCAAGTACAGAGCAATCATATTCTAAATAGCCAGTCCAATTTTACAGATAATAAAAGTATGTCTTCTATAAGAGATTCAATTTGCTTTCTTTCCCTTCTGAAAAGCCCTGGGAGTATTCCTTAGGGCCCAGTGGGGATTTGCAAGAACAGTTTGGAATTCCTTAAATGCGTATGGACATTGCTGTACAGATTTCCACTGAATGACCTTTGATTAGGCAAACCTCAAAAATGCTGGTGAAGGGAGACTTTAGGCCAATTTTAAAATGGATAGAGGCTTGGATTCATGAAAGTAACTAGCTGAGGAGAGAGGAGGGAGGGAGGATCTAAAGCCGATATAGAAAGAAAAGAAAATCAACTTGTGATTCACATTTACTGCATGCAATTAATCTTGAACTAATCACTACCTCTCATTCTTGGAATTCCTGGGTCATCCCTCACTCAGTTTTCTTGTCCATCTCAACTCCTGTCTTACTCTTTCAACAGGTATCACAAATGTATGGCACAATTATTACTTTTCCCTCCTCCTATGGACAAATGTTGCTGCTCTATCATGGTACTCTTTCTATCTGACCCTAAAAATGGCCTCAGAATTCTTCTGGACACGGTAGTCCCGGCAGCCAGAATATTCAATCGTGTTTGGCATAAATTTTGAAAACTCGTTACCACCCTATGAAGCTTTTAATGTTCATTTAGGACATTCATCCAATCACTTAGCCCTGCAGTTCCTAGACCTCCTTATTTTAATGACCTCTTCTTTTCCACTTCCGCCACCAACACTCACCCTAGAAACTGCTATGAGCTGAAACAGATGTCTTAATAGCCTTCCAAGTGACCACAATCTTCAATCTTTCCAAAGCTCTCATGACTCCACTTTTTCTGCCCTTATTCTTTGACCATGGCACTTCCATTTTATCCAGAAGTTTCTTTCCTGGCTTTTCTTTCCAACCCTGAACCCTATGGCGAGAGTCTAAACCACTCTTTGCCAGCATCTTCAAATTCCCTGCCACCACCCATTCCCCCTGTGTCTTGCTACACCCATCTAGCAAAATATGGTACCTGATTAGTGCTGCAGTTTTCTTTTTCCTTCTCCAAGAAGCTGAGTGCTAGTGGAGAAAATCCTACAACCACACAAATTCGTGCAACGGCAGACTCAGAGCTTAAAACCTCAGCCAGGCTCTCGGTGTCGCCCTTGACTTTGATCAGCTCCTTCCTCCATTGCCTTCAATGGCTCTTTCAAATTTTCTTTAAGACTTTCTCAATCTCTCAATGCCTAGAAAATAATCTTGTCTGTTCCGTTAATGAGAAAAACAAGGAAACAGTATTTTTCTGACCCCTTCAGTTTTCTGAACTTACCTGCAAATATATCTAGAGTAATGCCTGCCCTTACCAACAATATGCAGACCATGATAAATGGCACTGTCCCATATACATTTACTCCTATTATTCTCAAAGTATTGTGTTTGCCAGAGAATCCCCAAAGCCTTGCTGATTGAATCTGCCCAAATTCTTACTACCAACTTCAGCTGGACCTGGATGGTTACCCACAGCCCTGGGATTCGGCTAGCGCAATTCCAACTCTCTCAGGTCCCCAAGGCTACTTTAGCATCTCCTTCTGAGCAGAAGGGGGACCTCTGATTCTCAGCTGATTCTCTTTGATCCTCTCCTTTCCATTTCCCTAGAGCTTTTCCTTTACGCCCATCACTGAGGAAGTAACCCCCTCCCAGTGACAGCCAATCCTGCCACCTATGGTTCATGGTCCTAGATGTTATCCATCAATTATCTTCCTTTCCTTGTGTCTTCTTATTGAAGTCTCTCACAGACTTAAAAATAAAATGGAATAAAAATTTAAACTTTCTACCCAATTAAGCTACTTCATCATACCCCTTCTCTTCATCAGAAAACTTTTTGCAAGTCTTTACTATCGGCCTCCATTTCCTTAAAATCTTTTTTTTCCCCAACCCTTAGGAATGGGGCCACTGCCCCACATTTTTTCTGAAACTCTTTCTTGAAACTTAACAGTAAATAACCCACAAAGCCAAGAGTCTCTCTCTGCTATGATCCACCTAAACCCCACACTGAAATATCTGTAAGTTTTTATCTTCCTTTTTTTAAAAAAAAAAACAAGTTTTTTTCAACTCTTAAATAGCATATGCATACAAAATGTACATACCACATAAATATACAGCTTGATGCATTGCTGCCATGTAATCACTTCCCAGGGTAAGAAATTAAACAGTGCCAGCATCCGAGGAGTGGGCTGTGGCCGTTCCAATCCCTATCCCAGCCTCCTAAAGACAAACACTATCTTGACTTTTATGTCAGTTACTTACTTGCTTTTCCTTATTCTTTTACCACAAGTGTGCATCCCTTAACAGTTGGTTTTGCCTTTTTTTGAAGTTTATATAAATGGAAGCACACAGTATATACGCTTTTGATCTGGCTTCTTTCACTCAATGTGATATTGGTGAGATTTATCTGTTTTCTTGTATTCAGCTGTAGTTTATTCATTTTTATTGCTCTTATACTGTTCCACACTATATACCACAATTTATCCACTCTACTGTTGATGGCCATTTGGGTTGTTTTCAGGTGGAGGTAGTATGAATAGTGCTGCTATGAACATCCTTGTGTATGTCTTCTGATGCGTGGGCACATGTTTCTTTCGGGGATATGCCTAAGAGTGAAAATCCTGAGTAAGAGCGTGCATCTATCTTCCACTTCAGTAAACAATGCCAAACTGTTCTCCAAAGCGTTTGTCCTAATTTACACTCCCACCAGCAATATATCAGTTTCCACAGCTCTAAATCCTCACCCAAACTTGGCATAGTCAGTTTTATTAATTTTCTCCATAAAGGTAGATGTAACTTTAATTTTAATTTGCTTTCCCATGATTACTAATTGGGAACCTCGGACACATTTTTGGATATTTGGATAGCTTTTTAAAAGAAAGTACTCTTTTGGGCTTCCCTGGTGGAGCAGTGGTTGAGAATCTGCCTGCCAATGCAGGGAACACGGGTTCGAGCCCTGGTCTGGGAAGATCCCACATGCCGCGGAGCAACTAGGCCCGTGAGCCACAACTACTGAGCCTGCGCGTCTGGAGCCTGTGCTCCGCAACAAGAGAGGCCGCGATAATGAGAGGCCCGCACACCACGATGAAGAGTGGCCCCCGCATGCCGCAACTAGAGAAAGCCCTCGCACAGAAACGAAGACCCAACACAGCCATAAATAAATAAATTAATTAAATTAAAAAAAAATTTTTTTTTAAATAAATAAATAAAAAAAAAAGAAAGTACTCTTTCAAGTCTTTGCCTGTATTTCCCCGGTGCTGCTGATACAACAGTTATATGTGTCACCAATATCTTCTCTACTCTATACCTTGCCTTTTTATTCTCTTAATCGTTACTTTTAAAGGACAGAGTTTTTATGTGAATGCTGGTGACCTGAAATAGTTTTTTTCCTTTAAAGGGTTCTGTGCATTTTACAAGATGAAAAAGATGGTTTAAAGTACTAAAGTTACAGTATCTTGAACCTGTCTACGAAATATATAACAAATCAGTATTCACTATATTAGTATTTATGTAAATGCCTATTAGATTGTAAGTTTTTTGAGCAAAAATGGAATTATATCTGTCTATGCCTTTTCTACTGTGCCTGCCACTGAGCTTTGCCTATAACAAGTCCTCAATAAATATCTCAATCATGCAACAAATATTGACTAAACATCTTGATACCTATAAAATCAAAACACATTTATAACTTGTAATCAAGCAAAATTATTCTTTATTGTGTTAACTCATGCAGGTCACAAACCATCTTTAACCAGCCAGGAGTAGCTGGGTGGAGAGTGGGCTGGGGTCAGGGAGACCTTTGACTCTCAGGTCTTCCTGCAAAGCCATCTGCCCATGAAGCGCTGGTTGGGAACACGCACACCTGGGAGCTGAGCTTCGGGCTGGGGTACCGCAGAGTCTTACCTCCAGTTGGAGCTATGGGTGAGAGAGAGAAGTGGCAGAGGAGACATTCAAGAACAGGGATTCTAGAAACTACGAAGAGTTGAGAAGGACAAGATGGATCCCAGGAAGCATATGAAAACAGCGCTTCAGAAGAATGCTCTGGGAGAAACTTTATTTGGACTCCTTGCTCTGTGCCAGGCTCTCTGCTAAACATCTGCTACTCACTTCATCAGTTAATCCTCAATAAAACAATGAGGTATGCACCATCATTACCCCAATTTTATAGATCAGGAAATGAGCATTAAGGAAGTTCCATAATTGATCTTAAATCACCAAAGTGGCGGGCTTCCCTGGTGGCGCAGTGGTTGAGAATCTGCCTGCCAATGCAGGGGACGCGGGTTCGAGCCCTGGTCTGGGAAGATCCCACATGCCGCGGAGCAACTCGGCCCGTGAGCCACAATTACTGAGCCAGCGCGTCTGGAGCCTGTGCTCGGTAACAAGAGAGGCCACGATAGTGAGAGGCCCGCGCACCGCGATGAAGAGTGGCCCCCGCACCGCGATGAAGAGTGGCCCCCGCTTGCCACAACTAGAGAAAGCCCTCGCACAGAAACGAAGACCCAACACAGCCATACATACATACATACATACATACATAAATAAAAAAAGAATGTAAGCAGACAAGAATAGCATTAAAAAAAAAAAAAATTAAAAAAAAAAATCACCAAAGTGGCAAGTGAGGGCCTGAATTTGCACCCAGGTTTGCCTGACCCCAGAGTCTGAACCTGTAACCGATACACAGGAGCACCTCTTGGCTGGCCTCTTGGCCCCATATACTCGTTTTTGTTTGTTTCAAACAGCAACAGGGGAATGTTATCAGGAAGGTAAACTCCAGTCACTCAGGATGCAGCACCGAGCATGGCTTGTGTCCTCCAGGGCAGTGTGGGGAAGAGGAGGGAGGAGAGCAGGGTTGGGATGTATTTTAGAGGGAGCCTAGAGTAAGTCATGTTCACCGGGTCTCAGAAAGACCTCCTAAGAGTCCTCTGGGACATTGGTTTCAACTCCAAATATCTTCTAAACTTGTGTTGTCTGCCTAGCCTTGTGCTTAGTTGTGATTTTTTCAGAAGTTTTGAACTACCTCAGAGGTTATTGTAGCTCTGATGATGTGAACATGGTATCACAGATGTGTAGGGTGTGTTGAATATGTAAAAGAGAGACCTGGGGTTGGATAGGCTGGTGTTTATAGGAGCCAATTAGGGAACAAGGAAGATGTTCCCCGCCAGGCAGCTGGTGCCAACACCGGTCTGTACATTCACACTGGGAACAAGCTTGGTGATGAATCAGTACCATGTATTTGTATGTCTCTTAAGAGCATGTATTTAGAACCTACTGGGTGCATAATGCCATATGCAAATTCCAAATAAATAGAAGGCACGGCCCCTTCTTCTTTCTCTAGTTGTTGATGATACAGCTGAGAAGACATGAGGAAGATTTAAACTTACAGAACAACATAAATATCTCAGATTCAGAATGACACTAGCCACTCCCAAATGTTATGACGCCCACAGACAAGGCTGGTTACGAATTATGTAAAGGAACTAGGCAAGGAATGTCAGTGTTCCCCCTACTCCTCTTCCAGATCTTCCCCTTGAGTCCACAAAGCCAGATTGGAAGGTAGAAATCTGATTAAAGCACTCATTACTTTAGATTTTTTAGTTCTATAAGGCCCAGAATGGGCTTGCTGGGGTGTTAAGGGCTTAATGCTTAAGTGTTCTAGGAACCCCAAGGGATTAAGAGATCAACAAACTTTGTCCTTGAGAATAACAATAGTATGTTTGGGTTCCCATCAGCTGGGGCAGTGTCTGGCACATAACAGTCTCTTAATAAATGTTGGTTAATAAATCAATGCATGATGATAGAGAGACTTCAAAAGCTTAGTGAAAGCAGCGTGGTGATCAAGTGGAAGATGGAGAAAAGCTTCGTAGCAATTGCCAGGAGCTCCTGATGCCCTACAAGATCCCTGACTAATACAGATTCAAATCAGGATGACTGTCTTCACCAGAGACCTCAAGCTGCTGCCCTCTTTTTGGAACAGGTGCCATCCCACTCTCTGATTTCATCTGGAAAGTAGAAGAGAAAGATGGGATTTTTGCCTGAAGCCATTTTTAGAAGACGAGAGAGAACAGAATCATTCCTGCCTGTCACTACTGCTTGTTCAATTTGAACAAGCAAGATTCAGGAGTGAGCAAACCATGAATGTAAAAACATAAAAATCAATGTGAAATGCGAATTCTTATGTGATGTTTTGAAAACATAGTTTGGATGAGACTCAAGACTGGTTTGTATTATCGTTATTTTGTCGTTCGTCTTCACTCACTTATCTTACTTTCTACCTGGAGAAGGTACTGAGAAATCTACTACTAGTCAAAGACTTAGAAAGTAAATATCTCGCCTTCAGTGAAAAGGAATTTTGAATATAAAATAAGATATGACAAGGTATCTTTCCTCCTTTAGATGCACAAGCAAATTTGCTTTGGTATTTATAGATTTCCTAACCTGTGATTCATATTCAAAGAGAAAGCAGCAGCCCACCGGGGATTTGCTCACATGAAAAGTGCACTTATTATATTAACTCAATTAGATCCACATTAGAATCTGTTCTCCATGTGGAAAAAAAACGAACAGTAGAGTATAAAATCACTGTAATTTGAGGTCCTGAGCAACATCCTGGGTTTCAAAATGACTCACAGGAAAATAATGAACAACCCAAAGCTCATGAATTAAGGCAAAAATAAGATCTCCATAATTCTTTCAATTTGGTAGTTTAACAAGATTTGAGTAATGGCCATAGAAATAATGAAATAATGACTAATTTAAGATGTGTGTGACATAGAGAACAAGGAGGGGGGCGGGCGCGGGGGGGAATTGCCCACAATTCTTGAGTCATTTGGCAAGAGGTTGTGACACACTGTCAAGTAAAAGTGGGGATTTCAAATCATCATCAAATGTCACAGAATTCTTTTTCCTATTTACTCATTATTTCCCCCAGAATTTATCGGTAACATTTGAATACCTACACAGACATCATCAATGGCAAATAATAAATCAATTTGGGGAGCAATGATACTTATCCTTTGCATAAGCAAGGTGTACATATGTGTATATATTTGTATGTATATACATACACTTATATGTGTATATATTACATTATATACACATATATGTGTGCATTTTTCTTATTGTACCCTCTTCTGAATACACTATAAGGATAAATTGTCCTGGAGAGTCTCAGTACTGGGATAAGATATACATAGAGTGCCACAGTCATCATTTCATTCAGGTTTTGTTGTCTCCTTCCCGTAGGAAACTTTTGGAGGAAGTAGATATGCAAACCCAGAATACTAAGAAATTGCTGGTCAGAAATAAATGGCCACAATGAAACCACTCTGCTGATGAACTCTGACTTTCTTTACTGCTTCCTTAAATGAAAACAAGAGAGTTGCATCAATGTGTTGGCTTTGCAATTTCTTCACAAATTAAAAACTCTCTTTTCTTTTCTCACTGGCAGATCTGAAACTTCTCATGCCTGGTACCTAAATCAGTTTTCTGATTGAAATGAGTATAGACAAGCTCTGAGGCAGTTCTGGCCAGATTAGAGTTCACGAAACCAGTATTTTAAAGGGGTAAAACCTGTTGGGTAAGAGGCATTTTGGGGTATAAACTAGACATAGACAGGTAGACTACTGGGGAATTCCTTGCAAACTGAATCCAGCCTTATCTAGTTAAGAAGGTAATTTTTCAGACGCCACAGGAGTGAAGTGTCAGACTTAGCTTTCCCAGCTCACACCGTTCAATTGCATGGCTATGTAAGAAAATGGAAATCTATTTCTATGGTATTTCTCCTTTAGCTTTCCAGAGAGGCTGTGGACCATATAATCACATGGGCTCTGGAGTCGGACTGCCTGCCTTAGAATCCCAGCTCCACCACTTACTAGCTCTGGGACCTTGGAAGTGTCCTTAACTTCTCTGGGCCTCGGTTTCTACAGCTGTAAAATGGGGCACAAACATACTATCTTCTTCATAGGTGTTATGGGTTGAATTGTGTCCCTCCAAAATTCGTATGATGAAGTCCTAACCCCCCACCCCCAAGTACCTCAGAATGTGACTTTATTTGGAAATAGGGTCTTTGCAGATGCAATTGGTTAAGATAATGTCACACCGGAGTAGAGTAGGCCCCTAATCCAATGTGACTAATGTCCTTAGAAAAAGAACACCATGTGAAAAGAAAGATATACACAGAGGGAAGATACTGTGAGGAAATGCAGCGACAAGACAGCCATGTGCAAGCCAAGGAGAGAGGCCTGGAACAGAGCCTCCGTCACAGCCCTCAGAAGGGACCAATCCCGCTGACACTTTAATTTAGGACTTTTAGCCTCCAGAACTGTGAGATAATAAATTTTTGTTGTTGAAACCACTTTGTTTGTGGTATTTTGTTACAGTAGCCCTAGCAAAAGGATATAATCGGATATCCCTGAAGGTTCAATGAGTTATCGCATATAAAACTGTCAGTGGTTTCTGGCACTATGTGAGCAGCGTGCAATTGAAAGCTGTTGTTATTGTTGTTGTTATTGTTGCTGTCGTTGTCAACACACTAGGTTGCCAACAAGTGGAGTTAACAAGGTACTTGGTTGGGTCTTTCAAGAACAAATCCCACGTTTAGGCCCAAAGAAGCTTCAGGATGTTTTCTTTTTTTCTTTTTTTTTTTGAATAAAATTATTTATTTTATGTATTTATTTTTGGCTGCGTTGGGTCTTCGTTGCTGCACGCGGGCTTTCTCTAGTTGCAGCGAGCGGGCGCTACTTTCCGTTGACAGTGTGCAGCTTCTCACTGTGGTGGCTTCTCTTGTTGCAGAGCACGGGCTCTAGGCGCATGGGATTCAGTAGTTGTGGCTCGTGGGCTCAATAGTTGTGGCTCGCGGGCTCAGTAGTTGTGGCGCACGGGCTTAGTTGCTCCCCTGCATGTGGGATCTTCCCGGACCAGGGATCGAACCCGTGTCCCCTGCATTGGCAGGTGGATTCTTAAGCACTGCGCCACCACGGAAGCCCACTTCAGGATGTTTTCTGATGCTCTCTTGAGCAGAGAGACTCCTCGGTCTAGTTCTTCTCACACCACTTGTGGTTCATTTAGTTTATTAAAAAATTGATTCAATGTTCACTAAAGAAAAGCTTAATTTTCAGAAAGAATAAAAACATAAAAACAATCTCCTCTAATTGCTCACTTCTCAGAGGCAACTAATTTTGCCACATTTCTTTCCAATCTTTTTTGATGCTTTCCTTATACAATCGGCTTCATTCTCTCCATACGTGTATCGTAGTGCCCTGTTTTTGGGTCAGCATTATATCATAAGTATTTTTCATGCCATTCAAACACTTCACAAGCCTAACTTTTAATACATACATAACAGTCCGTCTTATGCTTATACATGATTTATTTTTAGCCTCCTTCTATTTTTGTTCATTTGCCAAGTGCTTTTAACTTCCAAACTGCTTTCTTCTTGTGACTGAGGTTGTCTTGAAAATCGATTTTTTACTCACATCTCACCCTCTTTTTCTTCCCATTAATGCCTCTCTCTCTCCCCGCCTCATACTGCTTCTCCTAATCTCAGCTTCATAAATTTGCATTTATAACGTCTTTTCATTAATACCACTTTTGCACTTAAAAAGAGTTTTCTCACATTCTTCATCTTGTTTGGCATCCACAAAAATCCTCGGGGACAAGCAGGCGAAATAGAAACTAAAATGCAAAGAAGTGATTTGTCCAAGGTCACTTAACCCAGAAGACTCTTCATTCAGTGTTTACATGACACCACTTTATATGACGGTTCTTTTGGACACGTGTTTTAAAAAGCTACACAAAATACATGTAGGTTTAGAAAAACAGGTTTTCATTATTCATGTGTATTTCATGGCTCATGAGTCACCCACTTAACAATGCATCTCTCATATGTTCTTCCAAGAGTTTTAAAAATAGGGAAAAACAAAATAATTGGCACAGATAAGCTTTAGCAAAGACCTTAAAAGGGCATAAAGTAGTCACGTGTGGTCTTTCAAACCTTATCAGCAAGTGTTGTAATGGCCTCAATGTATATTTCCCCATCCTGCTTTGAACTGATCCCCACGTTTTCTAAAACAAGCACATACTAATTTGTTAATGAGTATTGAGGACTGCCTCCTGTGACCTCCAGCTATGTTAAATTCTCTCCCTAAAGGGAAATATTACCCCTCATAATCACCCCTTTAGCTCTGTCTTTCCAGGTTTAAAAAGCGGCTTTGTTCAGTCATGAGATCAGAGTTCCCCACTTTGTGCAGGTTTTCTGGGGACCAGCAGGCTTCCTGAGGAATATAAAGATGACCAGATTACATGAGACTTCCTTTCCCAGATGGTCTCCCCAAGACAATACCATCTCTGAATTTTGTCAAATTAAAAAGTGAAACATCTTATTCTGTGTATAATTGAAGATTAAACCTTTACTGCTTCACTTTGATTTTGTCAGTTTTTCAGGACAGTGTTTTCAAAGCCACAAATTATTTCAATAGCTGGAATAACGCTAATATTTTCTGATAATAATAGCAAACACTTTTATGGTGCTTGCCATATACAATGTTCTGAACCCTGTTCTGAGCAGCTTTCATTAATTCATTTAATCTCACAACACCCTTTAAGATAGATTCAATTGTTGTCCCATTTTACAGACTGGCAAACCGGGGCACAAAGTTGTCTGCCTTGCCCTAAACTACACATACAGTGAGAGCCTGAGGGGGAATTTGGAAAGGACAGTCCAGCTCAAGTTTGTGCTCCTACTCTACATTATGCAGACCTCTCAAGCACTGTGCTGGTCACTTTATACACATCATCTTATTTAATTTTCACATGGTATAAAGTGTATTATTACCTCCACTTTACAGATGAGGAAAATAAAGCTCAGTGGGGTTAAGCATCTTGTCCAGATCCCACATTGGTAAGCACAGAGAGAAATCGATTTGCCTTCCTATTTCCCTGGTATGTGAAGCCATTGACCAAGTGATGAGACACCCCAGAGAATGATCTGAATACTGATCATAGGATCTTCCTAGAAATAAAGTGGTGCAGTCAATAAATGAAGTCTAAATAAAGCTGCTCTGCCACTCTACTATGTGCTGCTGCATTTCTACTTAGGAAAATAGTTCTTACCACCAACGCACAAAGCTAAATAAGTCACCAGGGAGCTGGGAAGCAAGGGGGATTGATGACCATCTGCAAACAGACACCGGAGAGAGAGAAACACTCTAGGGTTGGGCTATCATTTTCAGATTAGGTAGAAAAACAGAGGTGGTGAGGCAATGTATGAAGAGATTCTTTGACCTTGACCTTAGGCAGGAAGTAAAATTCACTCGAATCGCTTAATAAAAAGCATTCTTCAAAGAGACCCAGTCTTACATGGTTATTTCAACAACCATCTTGCCTTTGTGGAAAACAACTTGGCTTTCAAATCATTTTAAGCTTGGATATTAGTGCAGTAAGGAGCTTAACTGGGGAAGTAATGAGACCACCAAAGGAAATGAGAACCATTAACTGAGGCACAATGAAAGCATGCAGCCTCTGGTAAAGGAAAATGAGATTCATGAAGCTCTGGGGCCGGGGGCAGAGAAGTAGATGAAGAGGACAAGAGGGAGGTGACTCCTGAGCTCGGTAGCAGAAAAATGAGATTCTTAAGCACAGAGGAAATGTTTTAAAAATACAACTTTACAAAACGGGGTTACAGATGATTTTTCAGTTAGTATCAGGGAGGCAGCAACTTCCCAGTCACAGCTGGAGTCACATTTTTTTCAGAAACACAGAGCCTTTCGTTGTTTTATTGCACCCTAGGGGGCATTGTTGAAGATAACAAGCTAGATTTCTTTATGAGCTCATTGGTACTGCAGATACCTGGGCATGCATTGTGAGGCCATCCATCCTGATTCAGACACGCAGTCGGCTATGAATCCAATCCTATAATTTCCCTTCTATAAGATTTCCTCCCAAGGTATCCCAGTCAGTCACACTTTCCACTCCAAGGAAGCAGGAACCATTCCTAGCCAGAAATATTGACCCTTTAACATTTCAGAACTGAATCATGTCCCATTCCTCACGCTGGTTATTTGCGCCCATCCCAGTGCTCTGTCATGGTGTCCACGGGGGGCTACTCATTGAACACAGATAGAAATGAATGACAATGCAATACAAAACTTTCAGGTGAACGTACATCCTTGGGCTTCTGTAAAGGAGCAACAGAATAACAAGTACAGCATTTTCCGTTACGTACAGATTGCACTCCGAACCATCTGGAACCTGATATAAAGTCCAAATTGGTTGGAGAGACGCTGTCGCTATTTCAGCTGACCCATTGTTTCTACTCTAACAGGGCCTGGTTGGCTGCTTGACAAATGTAATTGAATGATGACCACAGAGTGAGAAAGCCAGAAATCTGATTTGAGTTCCCTAAAGAATGCACTGGCCATGCAAGCTGCAAGGTTTAAATTTTTTTATTTTTAGAAACATATAGCGCATCCAGGGGCACAAGCCAGAAAGCCAGATCTCATGGAATCATAGCACTCAAAGGACTATCTGAGGTCCTTTTGTGTCCATCCTTAATTTTGAACGTGGCCTTCAAGGCAACCTAAGAGACAGTTCCCTCCATTTCACAAACTTTACCCTCTTCTATTGAGAAATTCTTCTTTATGTAGAATCTGAAATGCCAGCTCTCTCCTTTTCTCTCCTTGCCTCTTATTCTCCTGTCCCTTCTCTTTTTTTTATATTTTCTTTTTAATTTTGCTGTTCTTTTCTTGACCATATCCAACATCTTGATACTCTTCGATGTTTAGATCAACCCCTCCTCAATAATGTGATATTGCCCTCTATATACACTATAAAAGGTTAATATTTATTCATTTCTTAATTTTTAGTCCCACCCTGGATTCTGCAAATTTCAAAACCAGCTACACACTGTTGACCCCTATTTAGACCACAACTGTTTTCTATTATTCCCTCACTTCATAGCTTGCAGTCCGGGGAGCTGTGTTAAACATTTTCTCCAGTTTCAATCAAACTTTTTCTGATTGTCTTACGGTCACCCATTCCAAATTTTGAGGTACCTAGTTGGTTCGTACTGGCGTTGACAAACTTAGGATGTCACTTTCAATTTGGTTACTTAAATATTGATTTTTTAAAAAAGCTGCTAGAACCAGCACTTTCTCCAAGGACACTTTCTCCAAGTTGTGATTATCTCAACTCTTGACTTGTCCCTTCTGGCTGCCTCTGAGCCTGAATCTCCCAAGGAACAAATTTCTAGGAGGCACTAGAATGCAGAAGGATCAGGGACAGCATTCTCTCAAAGATCTTATATATTATATTGATGCCATACTCAGCAGTGAGCTGTTATATCCATTTGGGGAAATCGCCATAATTTTCAAATTGTAAACCTTTTAAGACCTTCCTGCATTCGTTACACGTGCGTGACTTGAGTGGTGTTATCAATGTTTTTGTAAGAATTTACCATTTTTTAAATTTAGCTTAATTCCAACAATTTTGTACTTTAATAAAATGTTGTAAACATTGCAAAAATATGCCCCTTGAAGCTTAACATAGATCCCAATACTATTATTTTTGCACGAAACAGTCAGCCTGTGAAGTGTCACAATAAAGGTGAAATAAAATTTTAAAAACAGGCTAAGGAAACATAAAGGAAGGAAGAACTGCATCGCAGATAAGTTAACACATGAATTGTGCGTTAAGGAACGTGCCTGGAAAGGTACGAATGGTCTATCTTTGGATTTACTGAGAACTCCAGCTATCATCTCATTATACTCTAATAGTTGACTTTCCAAAAAGAACAATCATACAGAAAGGAAACAAGAAATTAGAGAGCATTATCCTCTTAACTGCTTGCGTGTTTCAGCAGTACTAATAGCTACTAGTAATGTGCCATATATTTGAAAATTGCTAAGAGAGTAGATCTTAAAATGTCTTATCACAAGAAAAAAATTATAACTACGTGAGGTGATGGATCATAACTAAACTTATTGTGGTAATCATTTTGCAATATATACACATATCAAATCACCATGTGTACACCTAAAACTAATACAATGCTATATGTCACTTATATCTCAGTGAAACGGAAAAAATAGCTAACATTTGTTGAGAACTTCCTATATGCTATGCATTGTGCTAACTGCTTTACATAACAAACTCAATAATTACAATAGGCTAAGGTCCTAGGCATTTTACCCCCTTTTAACAAATAAGGTAATTAAGTTAACAACTTCTTCAAGGTCACACAGTTAATAAGTGGTCAGGCCAGGATTCAGCCTCAGGCACGCTTGACTCCAAAGCACATGCACTTAACCAACAGGCTTTTAACTCCTATGCTTTACGGCCAGTGAAAGCTTGTCTCACAGTTAGCAAACATCAACTTGCTCCAAATAGGCCTTCCCCAAAGAAAACGAGCCTAACCTAAGCAGGTGTCCTGTGCGTTCCAACAGTTCAGCGGGCATCCTGCCCCTGGCTTACCCAGGTGTCAGCCTTGTGAAGCCAGGCACAAGCCCAGCATGTAGAGTCACATCGCATGATCATTTCCCACCAGCGCAGCCTGCCCCTTAGTCATCAAAGGCACAGGCCCCACCCGCTTCATTGTCTACCTGCCCAGAGCCCCACTCACAACCGCTGAGGTTTCTCCTGCCTTCCCATTGCCACCTGCTGGGCCCCAGGGAGTCCCTCCCAACCTTGAGGACAAGATCTTCAGGGAAGGGAATTCATGGTTGCTGAGTGCTGTCTATGTGCCAAGAACTTTACTAGACATATTGCTTAGGTAATATAATGTATTAGCAATTTAATAGTAATAATAATGAGGTAAGGCATGTAAAAGCACAGCCTTCAGAGTCAAATGTGGGTTTAGATCTAGGCTTTGCTACTTTCTAACTGTAAGACCTTAAGCAAGTTAACCAATCTGAATCTCATCTGTAAAATGAGGATAAGGAGGTTATTTGAGGACTGAATGAAATGGTGTCTAAAAAGCCCTTAGCAAGTGCCCAGCCCATAGCAGGTACTCAATAACTGCTGAAAATTGAGGATTGAAAAATCAGTTAAAACTGACACTTAAAAGTCTTTCAGTACAACACCAAGAGTGAACTGTACTGTAAACTATGAACACTGGGTGATAAGGGTGTATCAGTGTAGGTTCAACCATGGTAACGAATGGACCACTCTGGTAGGGATGTTGATAATGCGGGAGACTGTGGATGTGTGGGAACAGGGCGTATATAGGAAATCTCTGTACCTTCTGCCCAGTTTTGCTGTGGGCCTAAAACAATCCTAAAAAATAAAGTCTTAACAACAGCAACCCAAAAGTCTTTCAGAACCCAAATCTCCTTCTTGCAAAAGAAATCTCAATTCTACCTGTTTTTCTTTTTTTGCTCTGTCTAGAGAATATTATAAATAAAGTTTAGTTTGCAGTTTGGGCCTCTCTATAGAAAAAACTGTAATGAACCTTCATTACTTCTTATTTATAGAAATTAGACCCTCCATTCCCCTCCCCATTTAAAAATATACGTATTTTCATGTAACATGTCATCACATATTGCTTCATGCTGGCTGATGGAAGACAGAGTGGTCTAGGCACTGGCTCTCCAACCTGGGGAGGGTGTGGCTTGGACATCGGTACTTTAAAAAATCTCCTCCAGTGACTCTAATAAAAAGCTCTCCGTTACCCTGGCCCCAGCTCAGCACCCAAACTTTACAAATAATCAATATATTATGTGTCAGCCACTTTGGGGAGACCATCTGACCCTTTGTCCCTTGTTTCTAAACAGCAGAAACTAGGAATGCAATGAAGTGACAGGTTCTTGGCCATTTCCCATGAGGCTGGGTCTTGGCAGGTGACTCAGCTGTTGTTTGCTTTGTGTTTCAAAGGACAGGGTAGGGCCCCCAGCCCGGAGGCAGAGGAGCTGTGTGCAGGCAGTGACACAACTTCCAAGTGAAGAGAAAGACAAGACAAGGGGAAGAGGAGAGGAACTCGGAGGCCCTAGCTGGAAGTGCAGGTCTCCGGTGAACAGGCATAGCCTTCTTTGCTCTGTTTTGCTGCCCTCAACGGTCCTGCATCCTGAAGTAGGTCAAAAGGCTCCTAATGAGGACAGAAGCATGACTGGCTTCAGAGTTCTTCTCGTAACAGTTCAGAGCATCTTTTTAATCAGCCAGCTTGGGTTTGGGGTATGTCCTTTCCCAGCTGCCTGCATCAAAAGAAGCACTGGACATTCAAACCTGAGCTGGGACCGTGGGGGTCAGTTTACCACCGGGTGTTTAAGGTTACTGTTTTTTCTCAGGATTCCTTTCTACATCACACCTCACACCCCAATTCCTTTTCCCTGAGCAGAGTTATCTCTTTGTGGAAGAGGCTCTATGACCAGCAGGATCCTTGCAAAGACAGCAAGACCATCTTTCTACTGCTGAGTTAACCAGGAGGTAGAATAAACACACATTCTGGCCTCCTGCAAATTAGGGGCATAAAAAATGTTTGTAAAGAATTTGGTTACTATTTCCAAAAAAAAAAGATGTCAAAACAGTCATTGTAGGAAAAATGAGAACTTCATTGCACTTCCTACCATTTGCTTTATAGTTTCATGGTGTTTTCATTTTAAATTCTATACGAAGGCACACCAGAGGTGTTAGTCCAGCCATTTCTGCTGGATGATATCCTCTCAGAGACAAACCCACCTCCGACAGGCCCTTGAAGGAAGTCAGAGCAAGCAACAGTGCTTCTGAGCAAAGGTGGCTTTCCTCTCATTAACGCATAGACACGGCTGGAGCCGTCAAGAGGCCCTTAGAGGTCACCTGACATCCCTCCCCCGATCTTGCATTAAGGAAAATGAGGGTCGGTGAGATCGGGTGCCTTGCCCAAGGACAGGTGATTTGTCCAAGGTCAGATGGCTTCCCTGACCTCAGGTGACTTGCTTAGGATCACACAGTTAAGCTTGTATCGAAGCCAAGACTGAAAACCTGGTCTGACTCTGGGATAATATTTTCCCACAATATCCCATGTGGCTCAACAGCAGTTCATAGCCCCTTCCTCACCTCTGCTCCCAAACAGCAGACACATCCCACTTTGGAACTTGCAAACTGCTTCTGAGTAACCAGAATCTGCGATTCTATCAATCATCCTCAGCTTACAGAGTTGGGTCCCGTTGGTTCCTTTTCTTTACGGGGTGGGGAGGAGGCGAGGGGTGCTGATGACTTCACCACAGACCATGCAGTGAGTCAGGGACTGAGCCCACTCCCCAGATCCCGATCCCTGGTTTATCTCTCTGTTTCTGAGTCAACTGAGCTAGTCAGCCTTCCATGCTGTAAACACACCACAGAGCAGGGAAACAATGAGGCTGCCTATTTAGAAAAGACCTGCTTCCCTGCTGAGTGTCACTACATGTCTCTTTCTGTGCACTTGAACAGTCCGTTCCTGCAGCTGGCTACTAGGAAAACAGGCGAGAGGGATGATTGTGAGATAGCCCCCTTAAAGGGGGTGATCCATGTCCTCATTGGAAAAAAAAAGCCCCCCCAGAGTCTCAGGTGAGCAAGCAAGCTGAAGTGGAGGCCATGGCAAAGGTTCAAGTCGTTAGGACCATTTAGACAGATGTGCCTTTATTAGATCATGCCGTGAAAGACACACAACCAGGAAATAAATATTACTGTGCCCTGGAAAGGAAACTGCCATCTTTCTTCACCAGATCAAACCCCAAGCTTGCAAGGTAGCCATGAAGGAGAGAAAGATCTACTTCCACTTCCCCTTCTCCTTAGGCAGTGTTTCTCAAACTGCAGTGAGCACATCTTCACCATGCATATATTTGGATCTCACTCCTAGAGGAGGGTGGGTCTCGGGGAAGGCAGGATGCCTGGGCATCTGCATTTCTAACAAGTACCCCAGGACCACACTTGAGATGCACTTCCTCACTGCTGCTGCTGCCACTGGGTAGCCTCTTAGGGGTGCTTTTCCCCATTCATTGCTCTTACTCACATCTCCCTTTCCAAACAAGGCTGGAACATTTCAACAAGGCTGTGCTAAAGGCCTCGAAAAGAAAAAAAGTAAATAAGCAGAGAGTAACTTGCAACAAAATAAATCTGGTTTATAAGAGACGGTTTCCTCATCTTCCGTGTGGGGTCCCCTACAGGGCTATCTTCCAGCTGGACTCCAGGCTGTCTGTGCAAGAGGACATTCTTTACTGCCTACGTGGGCATGCCTTCATGAATACAGAGATACCTTGAAGTCCAGACCGTGGAGAGGAAAGCTCAGGAGGAGCCAAGGGTTCCCTGTTCAGCCTACCTTCAGTCCATCTTCTGAGCTTCACTCTTCTGTCTACGAAACTACTCACCTCTTTTTTTTTTTTAATTTTATTTTATTATTTTTTTATACAGCAGGTTCTTATAGTTATCTATTTTATACACATCAGTGTATACATGTCAATCCCAACCTCCCAATTCATCCCACCACCACCACCCACGCCCCTGCTTTCCCCCTTTGTGTCCATACGTTTGTTCTCTACATCTGTGTCTGTTTCTGCCTTGCAAACCAGTTCATCTGTACCATTTTTCTGAAACTACTCACCTCTTTCCTCAACAATTGATTGTGGGAGAATCTAAACTGGTCAGGGAGGAAGATAAAATTCTCTAAGCCTGCATCAGTATACCTCAGTCAGTGCTACATCTGGAGAAATGTCAATTCCAGAAAATAAAAACTAGAGGGAATTTGGGAGGGGTGGTGGTAGTAGAAAGGGTCAGTTCCTCTCACCTCATTCCGGACAGACCCTGATGATGAGATTGTGGTGATTCGAGAGGCAGCAGCTTGCAAAAGAGGTCAGAGCTGACATTTCAATTTAGCCATTTGTTCATTCAACCAGTAGTTTTTGAGCAACTATTATGTGCTAGATCCCATGCCAGGCATTGTAAACATTGCAGAGCAATTAACAAGATAGGCTCATTTGCAGTGACATGGATGGACCTAGAGATTATCACACAAAGTAAGTCAGACAGAGAAAGACAAACATCATATGATATCACTTATATGTGGAATCTAAAATATGGCACAAATGAACCCATCTATGAAATAGAAACAGACTCACGGACATAGAGAACAGACTTGTGGTTGCCAAGGTGGAGGAGGAGTGGGAAAGGGATGGATTGGGAGTTTGAGACTAGCAGACACAAACTGTTATATATAGTATGGATAAACAATAAGGTCCTACTGTATAGCACAGGGAACTATATTCAATATCCCGTGATAAACCATAATGGAAAGAATATGAAAAAGAATGTATATATATGTAAAACTGAATCACTTTGCTGTACAGTAGAAATTAACACATTGTCATTCAACTATACTTCAATAAAATAAACTAAAAACAACAAAAACAACAAGATAGACTCTTGCCCCTGTCTTCACAGCATGTATAGCCTAGCAGGGAAAATGACTAAGACAGCTCAACAGGGCCTCATCTAATGGGCCTCAGACCACCTCTGGGCCCACACAGCATGTGTTTAATATGCATGTGTTTAACATCAGGGTATTTCCCATACAAATCTGGATTTCTAACTTCTCTTTTAAAATCAGAAAAGATGGCAAAAGTGGGCTTGTATTCCCCAATGGCAACACTTTCTAGAACTGAGAAGCGGCTGTCCCTTTAGAGAAGCATGCACTCTCCAATTTACCACACTCTGCACCACTCCTAATTGTCTCAGATATGGCCAGTTTCACCCATTTGACTCACCTGTCCTGTACCCAAACACATTTGAGTTGAAGATTCTTGTATGGAAGCACATGGCAGAGGACCTAACCTGATCCGAAGAATGAAAGATGAATAGGGTTTCTCAGGTGATGAAGGGCAAGGAAGGGAGTAGGTTAGGAATGTGAGGCAGAGGAAACAGAATAATGCAAAGGCCCAGAGATGAAGGTTGGAGAGTCTGAGAGCAGGGGGCAGGTGTGTGTGAGGAAGGTGGACTCTTGCTTACAGGTAGAGCTCTAAGCGAGAGGTGAGAGGGACTTCCCTGGTGGTCCAGTGGTTAAACACTCTGCGCTTCCACTGCAGGGGAGGTGCGGGTTTGATCCCTGGTCAGGAAACGGAGATCCCACAAGCTGCGTGGCACGACCAAGTAAGAAAATAAATAAATAAGTGAGAGGTAAGAGATGGAGGTGGAGAGCAAGGCAGGGGTGAGTCGTATTAAAAATGTTGGACTTTACCCCATGTTGCACAGTAGAAGACACCAGAGGGTTTCAAGCAGGATAATGGCCCCCATCTGACTGTTTCTGGAAGGCTGCTTGGACTGCTGTGTGGAGAGCAGACTGGAGGGAGAAAGACTGAGTTGGAAACAGGAATTTTAGGGTGTTCATGAGGAGTCCCCCTGTACAGAAGCCACTGGGGAATGCCAAAGGACTGTGTCCTATTTTCTCTTTCTCTGAGCCCCTGCCCCTACCATACAGCAGAGTCCTGGGCACAGAGCAGGGGCTCGGGGAAGAGTTCTGACCCAAACCTCAGGCAGAAGCAGTGACAGAAATGTTTCAGTCCTGTGGATCTGACCTTCTCTACTTGACCCTATGGGAAGGGTAAATTGTTAAAAAATGAAATCAAATATGAAGCTATTCTAAAGTCACTGACCTTCTCTGCCAACTGCTCAGCTCACCTTTGATGTGGGTGACCCCTCTGTCTTAGCCATGACTTTCTTGAGAGGGAGAACATCACGGCCGCCAGGTCTCCCTCAGACGTTCATCAAGTTTAAGGAAGAGACACGAAAATCTTGCAGGTTAGTGAAAGGGGAAAGGTGCATACCCAAATGTGCAAATAATATAGAAAAAGGATACCAACAGCTAGAAAAAGGCCAAAATTTCGACATCAGGTGGTGGGACGGGGGACACTTTTTGGAAGGAAATTTTTATTTTTCAGCCTGACACAACTGAGTGGCGGGAGGTGTAGCTCATTTAAAATCAATTTAAAGAGACAGAACACTGCTTGTTTCAAAATACAGTTCCATCTTCCCAGCCCTCCTCTGCATCACAAAATGTCAAATCCTGGTGTGGGAGAAACCCATTAGAACTCAACTTTATAGTGCTCACGTGGTCTGCTTGGATTCATCTACTGGGATATTTTACTTTGGATATAAATGCAAGTTCTCTGCGGCCAAGTCCGGGGGAAATTACAACGGATGGAACAAGCAAGGCGTGTTGCAGATGAAACCAACCCCCAAGTGGGATGTTCCACTCAAATTAATTGACTCTCCCACATCCGTACTCCCCTTTGTCTGATCTTGGGTCATCTGTTCTCTCTTCTGGGACCTCAAAGCTCTTTTTTGAGCAGATATTTTTCTGTTCACATTATTGCAGAAACTTGAAGTGCTTTGCTGCCAGTCAAACTGAGACATCCACTTATCTGGAAGTGAATAGTAAGGGGTGGGACCCAAAGAACAGGGTTCCCAGTTGCTTTGCCTTATATGCATCTAACTAGTATTCTCCAAGAATTCCTACCCATCCAAAGGCTCGCAGTATCTGAAAGAATAGCCCTTGGTCATTCACACTCCAGGCAATAGGCGTTCTCCCTCATTTATGATAATAGGAAGGAAATTTATCTGCCAGGAAGCATCTGGTGGTCTACAAATCAAAGAGTGCCTGGCTTAGTTCTGGTGTTTATTATTTTAGCTGAAGACCACACATCAGAGCCCTAATACCTCAGTCCCCATCTTATGTGCTTTAAACCAATAGGGTGAATCCTAGAGACATCAGTAAAACTCCACAGAAACCTGTATCTCTAATTTTCATTCAACAAATATTTATGGAGCTTCTGTGATGTTGCCAGGAACTGTTCTGGGGACATCACTGAACAAAACAGGCAAGTCAGTGCTTATGCTGAGCTTGCAGTTTAGTGCCGGGGCGGGGTGGGGGGGGGTGGTGAGGGGTAGAAATAGACAATAAACAGATAACTACAGAATGTGGCAGGCAGTGATGAATCTGCAGATGAAGGATAAAGCGGCCTAGAGGGCCGAGGTCATCAGGAAATGCCTCTCTGAGCAAGGTGATCTTTGAACAGAGGCTAAAGTGAGCAAGGGAGCCGGTCACAAGGAGTTTGGTGGAAGAGCGTTCCAAGGTTAAGGAACAGCAAAGGCAAAAGTCCTGAGAGGAGTTTATATAATTCCTGCCACCCTGTTTTTTTTAACATCTTTATTGGAGTATAATTGCTTTACAATGGTGTGTTAGTTTCTGCTGTATAGCAAAGTGAATCAGCTATACATATACATATATCCCGATATCTGCTCCCTCTTGCGTCTCCCTCCCAACCTCCCTATCCCACTCCTCTAGGTGGTCACAAAGCACCGAGCTGATCTCCCTGTGCTATGCAGCTGCTTCCCACTAGCTATCTATTTTATGTTTCGTAGTGTATATGTACATGCCACTCTCTCACTTTGTCCCAGCTTACCCTTCCCCCTCCCCATATCCTCAAGTCCATTCTCTACATCTGTGTCTTTATTCCTGTCCTGCCCCTAGGTTCATCAGAACCTTTTTTTTTTTTTTTTTAGATTCCATATATATGTGTTAGCATACGGTATTTGTTTTTCACTTTCTGACTTACTTCACTTTGTATGACAGACTCTAGGTCCATCCACCTCACTACAAATAGTTCAACTTCATTTCTTTTCATGGCTGAGTAATATTCCATTGTATATATGTGCCACATCTTCTTTATCCATTCATCTGTCGATGGAAACTTAGGTTGCTTCCATGTCCTGGCTATTGTAAATAGAGCTGCAATGAACATTTTGGTACATGACTCTTTGAATTATGGTTTTCTCAGGGTATATGCCCAGTAGTGGGATTGCTGGATCATATGGTAGTCCTATTTTTACTTTTTAAGGAACCTCCATACTGTTCTCCATAGTGGCTGTATCAATTTACATTCCCACCAACAGTGCAAGAGGGTTCCCTTTTCTCCACACCCTCTCCAGCATTTATTGTTTGTAGATTTTTTGATGACGGCCATTCTGACTGGTGTGAGGTGATACCTCATTGTAGTTTTGATTTGCATTTCTCTAATGATTAGTGATGTTGAGCATCCTTTCATGTGTTTGTTGGCAATCTGTATATCTTCTTTGGAGAAATGTCTATTTAGGTCTTCTGCCCATTATTGGATTGGGTTGTTTGTTTTTTTGATATTGAGCTGCATAAGCTGCTTGTATATCTTGGAGATTAATCCTTTGTCAGTTACTTCATTTACGAATATCTTGTCCCATTCTGAGGGTTGTCTTTTTTGTCTTGTTTATGGTTTCCTTTGCTGTGCAAAAGCTTTTAAGTTTCCTGCCGCTCTGCTTTACAGCCTGTGATGTAGGTCCATTCCACAGGCACAGCCGAAAAGGGCGCTGCCTTGCCTTCTCCTTTCTTTCCTTTCTTTCTTGTCTTTCCCTTTCTCCCTCCCTCTCTTCCCTCCTTCCTCCCTGCTCCAAACCTTTGCTTCCTGAATAAGCGTCTCCAACCCCTTTTCTCTGGGGCAAGTGCACTAAGGATGATAAACCTCAAATGCTTTCGTAACAGGACAAATTTCCCTTTTCTGGAACCTGGTGGCTCCTGAGACTGAGGGATAGAAAGAAGGCTTTTGCATTATATCTCAAGTTTGGGAGAGAAGCACTCTGTTAGCATGATAAGGTTACAGCTTATCCTAGAGGATGTCCTAGCAGGCATTGTGTTTGTAGGGACATCCCAGGTCAGGATCTGAAGAGGCATGTCCCCACCACACAGCCCCGCATGGAGCAGAAAATGGCTAGCTTGTTGTACCAGGGATCAGATAAAAGGCAGGACCTGGGGAGTGGGGAGCAGGTAATGAAAAGGTTTAAAAGGGGCAAGTGACTCGTGTGTGTGTGTGTGTGTGTGTGTGTGTGTGTGTGTGTGTTTGGTACGAGGGAGACGGGTGCAGGAGGGCTGAGCTCTGCTGATTGAGTGCTTAACCACAAGGAAGCCCCCAAGGATCTAGGGTGAAGTCCATGTGTCTGTGGATGAAGCTGGGGACAGGTGGATGGCGTGGAAATCTACTTCTGAACCTCCACCAAGTTCCGCCGCCTCATAGCAACCCCTCCACCCATCCCTGTTGACTCAGTATGTATGGGTAGGCTTATCTTTTGAGCCCAAAGAACTGAACTCAGAAATTTAGAATTCTGTGTATTTGCTTGACTCACCTCATTATAACCTTTTTTTGGTACTGATAGTACCATCTCCTCTTTCAGCAATAAGCGGCATAGTGCATGGATTACACTCTTAAGACAACTTGGAAGCTGGCATCCTATTTTCCCAGAATAGAGTGTGCTGAGGATTCTTTGTTATTTTGCTTCTCTCTCAGCTTTTATCTACCTTTCTCCACTTGCTAAAACCCCATATCTTCTTTTAAGTGCACTTATAATTCCCTCAGCATTTGTTAGTTTAAAATGCAACACCACTGTCCCTCCTTAGTACCAGCTTAAAAAAAATAATTATATTCATTTGACTGAGTGGTGTATTAAAGGCTGTCAACTGAGTTTCGTGCCACATCTTTACAACCTAACTGTAGTGCTAGTAAATCTAGCCGCGAAATTTGCATCTTTATTTCATCTACCAGCCTCTTGGCCATCAGCACACACACACACATCACCATAGAGCTTCCTTGTATTCATTAAAGGAGTGAGTGTTACCATGGATTATTAATTTGAGGGGCAGCTGTGTGGCACATTCACTAGGGTCTTCCCTATAGTGTATAATCTAATAATGCAGAGAACTATTGGGCCAAGCTTCAGTAATCCTTTGGGTGTCCTTAATCTTGGACACAGTGCATCCCCATATTGCCAGATGACATGCGATAGCACCATTACATGTTGGATGTCAGGATATCTCGCCTAAATCTGGCATGTTTGGATTGCACACAATTTCTCTTATTTGTTCTCTTTCAGTGAAAGAGATAACCCTTACCTACAAAAACTCTTATCTATGTGAGCACTGATTATGACCCTTCAGTCTGGTTTATACTAGGTCAGATTTCCCGTCTTCTGGCTATCTTATTTCCCAACCATTTATTCACCTTGGATGCCTCTTTCATGGGCCTCCACATAGCACTCAGTTTGCAGTGATCCATGGCAAATGGCTACCTTAAAGTCTGTGATCTAGACAATGGGACGCAGGTCAACGGGTCACATAGCCAACTAAACTATACGCCAAGACCCTCAGAGACAGGTAGACACATGGTTGGTCAACTTACTGTGCCTGATGTCTGCTGGCCAAGGTGGTTTTGCAGAATTCTTCCATATTTTTGTGAGAGGATGTGACTGCCCCACAGAGGGAACAGTGCCCCCCCCCCGGGAAACATCTAAGAATGTCCCGGTGGCTTTCTCTTCCACACTGCACATGCTCTACTGCTGCCCCTCCTCTATGCTGGACCCGCTACATCCATGCCACTTGGAATCACTTTGTATAATGGCAGACGTTACTGATGGGAACTTATTACATATATAAACCATCTAGGGGTCTAAAAGAAGTTGAAATATTAGACTCAGAATACGGGCTGACAACGGATTAAGAAAACTGAAATGGGGGAGAAACAGGTCGGTTTCACTCTCACTGCCAAGGAATTCCAATGGGGATTCTACCAAACTACCCTCTCTTGGGAGTCCAACAAGCTGATTAGAGCCCCATCAAGTCCAAACCAGCCAGCTGCCTAGGGGAACACCCAGATATAAAGTTCATCTGTGCCCAGAAAAGATCTTCCAAGACCACTTTAGCCGCAGTGCCCAGCCTGAATCCAATCCAACCATCTCAGGCAAAATAATAAAATCAGAGAGAGGCTGGCCAACCATCAGGGTGTGCCTAGGACTAAGGGGATTCCTGGCGTGCAACACTTTCAGTACCAAAATTGGGAAATTCTGGACAAATCAGGATGAATTGGTCACTCTATCAGAGACCATATTACGTAAATAGTAAGCTTAGGTGCTATGCTTCCATTTGCAGTGCTATTCTAGCTCCAGGGAGATGCTTTACTTGGCTATAGATACGGAGTGCCATGGTACTCATGGGTACACTATATACACTCTGAGGCTTATTTAAATTAAAGAAATGTAAGGTGTCTCCTTCAAATACTTGGAACTCAATCAGTGACACTCCAAAATTAGCTTTAAGTGATAAAATTTTATGTAATTATGACGACCATCTCTAAAATAAGTGATTAAGTGCTTCAATTAAAAAAGGAATGGTCTGAAAACAAAGCTCTCAGGAATTATAAATATTCTCTAAGATATTTGCCCAATTAGAAGCTCTCTGAGTCTTGTTTTTAGATTTCTTGCCAACAAATGTTGCTTAGCAACAATCAGCCATCTCTTTTCTCTCATTAGTTTCCGCTCCCACCTTTGCAGTTCACACTAAAGGAAAGGAAAGCTATTGCTCTGTGATGACCTCCTCTTCTCAGTTCATAAACAGAAAAATGAGGGCTGTTCAAATGCGATGGTCCCTAATGCTTGCACCAAGGTTTGTACAGTCTGAAGGACTGTTACTGAAAGAAGTTAAATTCTAATGGTGTCTTAACTCATTAAAACCCATATTAGGAGTAAAAGAGGTTCAGGCACACCAATAATTCTGCAAGGGCCATTGCTGGTATCTTTGTGCCCCAGAATCTTGACCCAGTTATTAGCTGGTGGAGAGGAATGGAAACTACACTGTTGAAGACCAACTTTGCGCCATACCTTAACTAGGTGCTAGTTTAATTTGGCTTTTAGAATTGGACTTGGGCTGGCTCAGGTGGATTTTTGGTTTTTGGTTTTAGGTTTTTTGTGTGGGAGGGGAGGAAGGCAGGCAGGGATTAGCGTGGAGACAGAGCACATACTGGACTCCAAGAGCCACAGCAGGACCTGGCCTCATGGAGCCTGGAACCACACCCCAGCCATCCTTGGGCATCTCGGCAGAAAGGTCTCATTCCAGTTTTCCTTCAGTCCTCCACCTTCCCAGAGTTCCACTGCTCTCTCTGCCTGCTCTTCTCCCTGTGTGGGTCGCTGAGTCCGCTTTTGCTGCCTCTCTCTGCCTTATGTTCTTACTCTAACCACAGATCTCAGCTTATTCAAACGTCAGAGCTGCTGCTCCCACATAACTGGCTTGCTCAGGGACCCCTGTCTACCTCAGGGACTCTCTCTGTGTTCCTTTCAGCTTCAGCTCTTCCTGCAAACTGCCTGATTGTCTCTAGACTTCTCAAGCCAAATACCCAAGAGTGAAATTTCCAGTCTAAGCAACATTGTAGGCCAATGGCCAACTGTAACTTGGTAATCCTGGCCCAATCAACTGGTACCTGAATGAAATAGGGATTGTAGGTTAAACTGTGTGCCCTCAAAATTCATGTGTTGAAGTTCTAACCCTCAGTCCCTCAGAATGTGACCTGATTTGGAAATAGGGTCATAGCAGCGATTTGTTAAGATCGGATGAGGTCATGCTGGAGTAGGATGTGAGCCTAATCTGACATGACTAGTGCCCTTACCAGAAGGGGAAATTTGGACACAGACATGCAGACAGGGAGAGAGCTATGTGAAGAGACAGAAGACGTAGGCAGTCCTCTACAAGCCAAGGAAAGAAACCCTATGAAAGATCCTTCTTTCATAGCCCTCAGAAGGAAGCAACCCTGCCAACACCTTAATTTCAAACTTCTAGGCTCCAGAACTGTGAGATAACAAATTTCTGTTGTTTAAGCCACCCAGTTTATGGTACTTTTGTTGTGGCAGCCCTAGAAAACTAATACACATTTTGGTACCTATAAGGAGGTGTTGCTGTAACAAATACCTAAAAATGTGGAAGTAGCTTTGGAATTGGGTAATGGGTGGAAACTGGAAGAATTTTAGGGTGCATGATAGAAAAAGCCTAGACTGAGCTGAAGAGACTATGGAAATATGGATATTAAAGGAGATTCTGGTGAGTACTCAGAAAGAAAAGAGGAGAGGTACAGAGGAAGCTTCTATTATCTCAGAATACATATATCATCATGAACAGAATGTTGCTAGAAATATGAATATTAAAGGTGCTTTTTATGAAGTCTTAGTCAACTTGGGCTGTTATAACAAAATACCATAGACTAGGTGGCTTAAACAAGAGACATTTATTTCTTACAGTTCTGGAGACTAGGAAGTTCAAGACCAAAGTGTCTTCAGATCTGGTTCCTGGTGAGGGGGGTTTCTGTCTGACTTAGAGATGGCTGCCTTCTTCCTGTGTACTTACATGAGAGCTCTAGTCTCTCTTCTTCTTTTTATAAAGACACTCCTCCCATCATGGATGTCCCACCCTCATGATCTCATCTAAACCTAATTAATTCCCAAGGCCCCATCTCTAAATACCATCACACTGGGGGTTAGGGATTCAACATGAGAATTTTGGGGAGGGAGGGGAACACAAATATTCAGTCCATAACAGAGGTCACAGACAGAAATGAGGAGCATGTTCTCGGAAACTGGGGGAAAGGTGATTGATCCTTGTTAAAAAGTGGCAGAGGACTTTGCTGAGTTGTGTTCTGTTGGATGGAAGGAGAACTTGTAAGCAATGATGTTGGATATTTAGCTGAGGAGATTTCCAAGCAAAATGTTGAAGATGCAGCTTGGTTTCTCCTTGTTGCTTATAGTAAAACACAAGAGGAGAGAAATAAATTGAAGAAGGAACCGCTAGGCAAAAAGAAACCAGCACTTAACGATCTAGAAAATTCTCAGTCTATTCAGATGGCCTGCTCTGGAAACAGAGCCAAGGGTGTGTCTGGACAGCCATTTTCTAAAGAGATTCGGAGTGTGACTCATGGATCCAACCAATCATCTCCACAGAAGCCAGGAATAGAAAGGAAGTTATCCAGGAAAGGTCTATGGAGGATCCTCTTGTCTGATATCTTGGATCCCCATGAATTTCATGAGAGGCCAACATGTTTTCTGGGAATTCTTTATGAACAGAAACACTGTCAACTTGGACTGAAAGCGACAGAGATGAGATGAAATGGAGGAAGAATGACTTTGAGTGCAGAGCCAAGGATGGCAGCACTGCAACATCAACCATGGGCCCAGAGGACACAGGTCTAGGGTTTAGGGCCACCTCCTCCTTGGCTCCAGAAGGTGGGCAAAACTAATACAGAAGATGGCGGACTAAACATGGCAGACTAATCCCTGTCAAGGGGAAATATGGGCAGGAAGTTTTGCTTTGGAGTGTGAGTAAGGTGAATATCTGGTACAGGAGCTTTATATATTTTATGTAATTTAGTCCTCACAGAAGACCTGGGCATCGGTTTTATTCTCATTTTGCCAGCTTGGAGACTAAGCCATTTTTTGAGGTCTCATATCTGGGAAATGGAAGAATCAGGGTTTCAACCCAGGTCTGATCCTGGGTTCACTAGAAGAGGTAAACCTTTCTTCAGTTCACTAGGAGAGGTATTGCATCTAGGACTTTGTAATGACAACAAAGAAGTTAAGTAAAATTAACTAAACTCAGTCTATGCTGTATCTGTATATCTATACCTATATATCTATATCTATGTCTATATTCATATCTGTATCCATACCCGTATTTGTATCCATATCTATCTGTGTGTGTGTGTGTGTGTGTGTGTGTGTGTGTACATAAAGCAAATAGTAAGTAGCACTGGCCTAGTAACAACTCCAACCCTTCAATCTTTCTTAACTAGAAATTGCTGAAACCTTTAGTCAAGGATGGCCAACAGAAATGTCTCTTTTTCATTTACTGCCAATCTTAGATTCTTTGTCTTTCTGAAGGCATTCACCACCCTCACCATCTGCATTTGAAATGGCTGCTTCCTTATAGCAGAAATTTTCATACTGTTTTAGAGAATTCACAAATCTCTTGGCAACAATGATTTTTAAAGTTCATTCTTTAAGTCTTCATTACGTGCTGGAATTTAAGAAGATTTAATCTTCTTTTGTACATTCTGCAAAATGCCAGCTGAAGTTGCTTATTATCTGGAAGATGCCTTGTCTCTCTTTAAATGGCATGGCATCTCTCTGCCCTGTTTTTTTCAGCTTTTTTACTCTGTTATATTCTGTGTTGCTGTACATGGTGATAGGGAGCGTTTTATAAGCATGTGCCTTTTGCTCTGAGAGACAAATTTTAGGCTGATCTCCCCCTTTAAAATGTCTCCCCATCATAATAGTACCTGGATTTTACCCTACTTCCTGTTCGCCCTATTGAATATCCTCCTGTGTGTAGAAAAGTAGCATTTTGCAGTTTATGCATTTCCTGGTCATTATTATATAGGTTCTATTAAGATATAAATAGCCAAAATAAAATTCTAAGAATTCTATATAACATTTGTTTCAAGATCCAACCTCAAATAATCACAGAAAATTGGTCTCTGCTGTTACTGCAGTCTTGCTTTTGTTGTTTTCTTTCCTTCTGTTTTGTTAACAGATGTTATTATGGTTCTCTTTTGTTTTTGTCTGTTTTCCAGAGTTCCTGGGCTACTTGAAGTGGTTTTTATTTTTATTTTTTTAAAATCAATCCAAGCGTATCATTAAGTGGCAGCTACAGATTTTGCCCAAAGGTCCACAGAAACGTCTGCTGGAGGCCCTCTTGTTTTCATGGTGGAGATCTGATAATTACCTGTGTAAAAGTTCCACGAGAGTCTGCTGTGTTTACTTGTATATCCCCCGTGACCAGAGAAGCACTTGGCACATAGAAAGTGCTAAATAAAGAGAAGAGAAATTAAAAACAAATTAGAAATTCTAAAAATACCACAGGCCTAGGCTACAAACTCAGGAGTTCTAATACATTCAATTTTATGTGATTTCTATCAAAAGAAGGAAAAATATACGGTGCATTTATAATTGTACTTGTTGTTTTATCAAATATATTCTTGATAGGAGAGAACTTCTGGCATGACCAAGTGTTAATGAGGATGAATTCCTTCACTTATAATTTTACATATCTGATGCTTGGAACAATTTCCACAGACTAGCTTCTGGCTCTGTATGTTTCAAACCATGTGTTTTCTCTGCTCTCTATTCCCAAGTCCTGGGTACCAACTGGATGCATATGATCTCTAACACTGCATCTTCATGTCAAGATGTCAGGTAAGCTGGGCCAAAGTCCTATAGGAGTATTTCTGGAGCTATTCCTATACCAGAAGGGCTAGAAACATCTAAACCATACATGGAAATCATTGCAAAGTGTGTAAATATATCCCACAAAAGCCAAAGCAAATGTATACTCAACTCAGCTGCCCCAAGACAAATGCCTATGGCCACTCAACATTGCTGGGCACAAGGGAAGTGTGATGGAGGGGGAGTCAGAGTGGGAAGAGATATGATTAACATATTTACTTTGGCAAATTCTACAATTTAGCTGCATTGACTTAATGGTAAATACACTTTTGATTTATTCAGAGGTAAACATGTCACCCCAACATAGCTTGGGGAGAAGGCAGTGCTAGCTGCTAGTGGGCATGTCAGTCTTTCCTCGGATTAGAGTACAGAAGGTAGGAGAGGGGACTTTTCCTTCTGCTGAGGTTGCTAGACTGAAACAATATGGTGAGGTAGCAGTGTGAGGGCAAACAAGGCCACAGAGAGGGAACCGGCTGAAAGGGTGGAGAGGCAGAGAGAAATTACACCTTATGAGCTCTCAAATTGGGCCATGTCTGAATCCAGCTACAGCTCTGTACTCTCCTGTTCTGTGAGTCAACACATTTCCCTTTCTAACTCAAACCAGTTTGAATTTAGGTTTCTGTCAGTGAAGCCAAGAGTCCTGACTAATATACCAAATGATAGGCCGTCAGCATTATTTTGCTCGTAGAAGTCTGAGATAGTCTCATATTGCTGAGAAAAAAAATTAATTTCCGGTCATATGGATAGTTTCTCCACTGGAGGTCTGGAACATTATTTTAGGCAGAGTTTAAGTACCCTCCAGTAATAATGACAGTGATACTTTACACGTACACAGCATTCTGAAGTTTCAAAGTGATTTTTTACATATTATCTTCTTTCATCCTCACAGAAGACGTGCATTTTCATTAAAGTTTTTCAAATGAAGAAACTAAAGGCTCAGAGGGGTTAAATCACTTGCCTAAGGTTGTCCAGCTGGAACACAAGGCCAGGTCTCTTGCTTCTCATCCTGCACACCTCCCTGAGCACTCCTGCAGACCCAGAGCCTCCCACGCTCACTGGAAATTATACTTCTGGTCAGAAGATAAACCATCCAACACCGCTGGGCCAGATCCAGTCCTGGCACACGACTACTAGTTCCTTTGTCTTTAGCACCTAACCTTCCAGATTATTGATCCCAGCAACTTTAACTTCTCTGACTACTTTCTCTTAATCCTTTGCCTAAAACTTCAGACTTCTAAACTCTTTCCCATGTCCTAACTGCTGAGAACCACAAAGTCTCTGGCCTTTGCCTTACCAACTTGATATCAAGCCTTTATTAAAATTTTCACCACCAAGATCTTCAAACATGATTTCTACCTTTACCTTTGGGCACTTTTCTGGCTACTATATAACATGGGTTCTTGATTCTTTGATTCACCTAACTCCAATCCTAATTATGATTGCTCTCATCTTGCACTGTCATTCTTTCTGAAGCATTCGGCTCTGTGTTGTTTATTTCCAGAGGAGGAGGAGGAGAGAAAGAGAGAGAATGAGACACACAGCCATCTGGCTTGTGTTCCATCTTATGAGTGTGGTTGGAAAACCAGAGTCTACCAGAGCTTACAGGCTCTGTTTCAAGGACTTTGAGATGAGGTTTTTCCTTAGGAACGGAGTGTCAAGAAATGACACAAGGTTTCAGAGATGTCATTTTACTGGCAGAGAAAGAGAGTGTCGATTCTAGAGAACAATTCACTTCTGACCATTTCAACCATAAACTCCCTAAATGACAGTTCAAATAGAGTAGTCTTCCTCTTTGCAGTAAGATAGAACCAGAAGCACAGCATGGAATGGCAGGAGGTGCCCAAAGAGGCTGCTCTGTGGAGCATGTCACTGCCACCTGGTCAAGGGTCCTCCCAAGATTAGTTCCCACCTGAGAGAAGGGTGTGGCTTCTGCAAGCACTGGCCAAGAAAGGTCTTCATGAATAAAGGGTTCAGCATTTCCCTGCGTCTAAAAGGCATGATTTAGCCAGGGCATCTTCAGGAATGGAAAGAAAGCTGAGAACAATAATCCAGCAGGCATTTAAGTACAATTTCAGAAGGGACTTGGGAACTATGGTTCAGGGACCATGATAGTAAACATCAGAAAGTTCTCCAAAGCTTTGTAACTTCTCCATGGATAATTTTTAACATCGTTTGTTTCCTACAATCTCCTATATAAAGACAAGGGTTGTATAATGAAAAGAGCTGTACATTTGCATGAGGGACAAAAGGAACTGGGAACCCCAAAGCCAGGAATCTCAGGTGACAGAGTGGGAACTGGTAGCTTCCCCTTGAAGGGAAGAGTAGGAAGATGGTCTGCTCTTGAGACTCGGTGCTAGGACTTAGTAATAGAAACACCCAAGATGTTCTCCGGTGGGGGTGTCAATGTTTGTTGTCTCCTCCAAACCTATACCTAATCCCCTTTTTCCATACTGGGAGAGCCAGATTTTGAAGATAATAGATCCTGATTGGACTAACCTAATTATGGTGGTGCCATTTCCCTTGTCACTGATTAACTTAGTGGTAGGCTTGCCCTGGCTAATGAAATGTGTGTAGAATTCTAATGGAGAGCATGCATTTGGCAAACTTTTTTCTGTTTTGGGTTGTTTTTAAGCTCTTAAAAAGAGACACACAAAAGAAAAACCTATCTTATTTTATGGGATGTTGCCTCTTCATATACTGGGTTATAAGAGAAGTATTAATAAATATAAAATTATTTAAATCATATACAGTGTGTTCTCTGATCACAATGCAATTAAATTAGAAATCAACAATTGTGAGATATCTGGAAAACCCACAAGTATTGAGAAGTTTAATAATATACTTCAAAATAACCTATGAGTAATAAATAAATTATAAGGGAAAGTTGGAAATATTTCAAACTAAAAGATAATGAAAATACAACATATCAAAATTTTGGATGCAGCTAAATTAGTGCTTAGAATAATTTTTAAATCCACAGTTTTAAATGCCTATATTAGAAAAAAGATAAAGCATGAAATAAATGACCTAAGTTTCCACTTCAAGAAGCTAGGAAAAGAAGGGTTAAGTAAGCCTAATATAAGCCTAACAGGGTAAAGTAAGGAAGGACATAATTAAGATAAGACCAGAAATCAATGAATAAAAAACAGATAAAAAACAGAGAAAATTAACAAATCCAAAGGTAGTACTCTGGAAAAAAAATCAACAAAAAAGAGAGAAAGAGAATAGAGACGTATTATGAATGTAAGAAATGAAAAGAGGATACAGCACTAAAAAGTCTACAGTCATTAAATGGATAATAATAGAATATTATGAAATTTTATACCAACAAATTTAATGAAATTAGATGAAGTGAGCAGATTCTTTGGAAAATAAAACATACCAAAAATGACAGAAAATCTAAATAACCATTTAATCATTAAAGCAATTGAAATTGTTACCAAAACCCTTCCTCAAAGAAACGTCCAGGCCAAGATTTTTTTCACTGATAAATTCTATAAAGATTTAAAGATGAAATAATGTCAGTTTGTCACAAATTCTTTCAGAAAATAGAATTGGTAAAAATACTTCCAAACTCATTTTATGAGGGCACATAATGCTGATTTTTAAAAACTTTGGAAATACATCAAAGAAAGAAGAAAGGAGGAAAGGAAGGGAGAGAAAGAAGAAGAAAAAGAAGAAGGCGGCAAAGAAGAAGAAGAAAGGGAGGGAGAGAGGGAGGAAAGGAGGGAGGGAGGAAGGGAAAAAGAGAAAAGAAAATTACAGCCCAAATCCCTCATGAATATAGGAACAAAGATAGTGTACAAAATATTAGCAAATAGAATTGAGCAATATATAAAAAGGAAGACAAAGTTGGGTCTCTTAGAAATCAAATTTGATCTAACAATCAAAAGTTAATCAATTCGGCATATTAACAGAAGAATGCAAGAGAAAATCTATAAAATCTTCTAAATAAATGAAGGGAAAACATTTGATAAAATTCACCATCCATTCATGATTTTTTAAAAAACCTAGCAAATTAAGAATAGAAGTCTCTCAATATGATAAAAAAAAAAAAAAAACTCTAAGAAAAACCAACAGCTAGTATCACACTTAATGATGAAATAGTGTACCTTTCCCCCTTAAGATTGGGAATAAAGCAAAGATGTGTATTCACACCATTTCTGTTGCATACTGTACTGGCCATCCTAGTCAGTGCAATAAGATAATCAAAAGAGATAAAAACCATAAAGATTAGGATGGAATGAATGGAACTATATCTATTCACAGATAACATGATTGCTTATGTAGAAAATCTTAAAGTACCTACAAAACCACTATATAATTAATGTTAGTTTAGTCTTATCAAGGATACAAAGCCAATATACAAAAAAATTCAATTGTATTTTTAATACATAGCATCAAACAAATTGAAAATTAAAAAACAATTCCATTTACAATAGTATTTTAAAACACACAAGATATTTGAGAATATATTTAACAAAACATAGGTAAGACCTCTACACTAAAAATTAATGTGAGAAGTTAAAGACCCAAATAAATGGAGAAATGCCATTTACATGAATTGAAGACTCAATATTTTTAAGATGTCATTAATCCCCAAATTGATTTATGGGTTCAGTAAATCCTGAGTCATAATTCCATCAGGAGTTTTGGTAGAAAATAATAAACTGATCCTAAATTTATATGGAAATACAAAAAACTTAGAAGATCCAAAGCAAATTGGAATAAGAAGAATAAAGTTGGAAGACATATTACTTGACTCTGAGACACTATAAAGCTACAATAATCAAAACAGTCTAGTACTTGTATAAGGAAAGACAAATAGAGCAACACAACAGAAATGGAACAGAAAAGCTAGAAATAGATCTATATTTATACAGTCAACTAAATTTGAACAAAGCCATCAAAACAATTCAATGAAAAAGAAAAAAACAAAAAAACAATTCAATGGGGAAAGGAAATCTTTTCAACAAGTGAGTCTTGAATAACTGGATATACAAATGGAAAAAAGAAACCTCAACCCCCTCCCTCACACCTCGGTCACACCATTCACAAAAGTTAATTCAAATGGGTCATAGATCTAAATGTCAAAGCTAAAACTATGAAGCTTCTAGAAGGACACAAAGCAAAATCATTAAAATTTTTTTAAAAGTTCTCTCTATCAAAAGATACTATTAATAACATAAATAGACAAACCTTAGACTGAGAGAAAATGTTAGCGGAACATATACATGAAAGAAGACTGGTATCCAGAATATGAAAATAACTCATACAACTCAGTAACAAACTGACAAACCCAACAAAGTTGGGTAAAATATTTGGAAAAACACTTCACAAAAGAAAGATGTGAAAATGGCTTATAAGCAAATGAAATGAAATAATGCTGTATTATGGAAATGCAGATTAAAACCACAATGGGAGAGGAGAGAAGATGGCGGAAGAGTAAGACGCGGAGATCACCTTCCTTCCCACAGATACAGTAGAAATACATCTACACGTGGAACTGCTCCTACAGAACACCCACTGAACGCTGGCAGAAGACGTCAGACCTCCCAAAAGGCAAGAAACTCCCCCGGTACTTGGGTAGGGCAAAAGAAAAAAGAAATAACAGAGACAAAAGAATAGGGACGGCACCTGCACCAGTGGGAGGGAGCTGTGAAGGAGGAAAGATTTCCACGCACTAGGAGCCCCTTCGCGGGCAGAGACTGTGGGTGGCAGAGGGGGGACGCTTCGGAGCCACGGAGGAGAGCGCAGCCACAGGGGTGCGGAGGGCAAAGCGGAGAGATTCCCGCACTTCCCGCACGGAGGCTCGGCGCCGAGCAGCACTCACCAGCCCGAGAGGCTTGTCTGCTCAGCCGCCGGGGCGGGCGGGGCTGGGAGCTGAGGCTCGGGCTTCGGTCGGATCGCAGGGAGAGGACTGGGGTTGGCGGCGTGAACACAGCCTGAAGGGGTTGGCGCACCACAGCTAGCCGGGAGGGAGTCTGGGGAAAAAGTCTGCAGCTGCCGAAGAGGCAAGAGACTTTTTCTTCCCTGTTTCCTGGTGCGCGAGGAGAGGGGATTCAGAGCGCCGCCTAAACGAACTTCAGAGACGGGCGCGAGCCGGGGCTAACAGCGCGGATCCCATAGCAACAGGGGCGCAGAGGGAAAAGCGGAGAGACTCCCGCACAGAGGCTCGGCGCCGAGCAGCGCTCACCAGCCCGAGAGGCTTGTCTGCTCAGCCGCCGGGGTGGGCGGGGCTGGGAGCGGAGGCTCGGGCTTCGGTTGGATCGCAGGGAGAGGACTGGGGTTGGCGGCGTGAACACAGCCTGAAGGGGTTGGCGCACCACAGCTGGCTGGGAGGGAGACCGGGAAAAAGTCTGCAGCTGCCGAAGAGGCAAGAGACTTTTTCTTGCCTCTTTGTTTCGCGGCGGGCAGGGAGAGGGGATTCAGAGCGCCGCCGAAATGAACTCCAGAGACTGGCGCGAGCCGCGGCGGTCAGCGCGGACCCCAGAGACGGGCGTGAGACGCTGGGGCTGCTGCTGCCGCCTCCAGAAAGCCTGTGTGCGAGCACAGGTCACTCTCCGCGCCGCCCCTCCCGGGAGCCCGTGCAGCCCGCCACTGCCAGCGTCCCGTGATCCCGGGACAACATCCCCGGGAGAACGCACTGCGCGCCTCAGGCTGCTGCAACGTCACACCGGCCTCTGACGCCGCAGGCTCGCCCCGCCTCCTCTGTACCCCTCCCTCCCCGCGGCCTGGGTGAGCCAGAGTCCCCGAAGCAGCTGCTCCTTTAACCCCGTCCTGTCTGGGCGGGGAACAGACGCCCTCAGGCGACCTACACGCAGAGGCGGGTCCAAATCCAAAGCTGATCCCCAGGAGCTGTACGAACAGAGACGAGGAGGGGAAATCTCTCCCAGCAGCCTCAGAAGCAGCGGATTAAAACTCCACAAACAACTTGATGTGCCTGCATCTGTTGAATACCTGAATAGACAACGAATCATCCCAAATTCAGGAGGTGGACTTTGGGAGCAGGATATATTAATTTTTCCCCTTTTCCTTTTTTTTTTGTGAGTGTATATGCATATGCTTCTGGGGGAGATTTTGTCTGTATAGCTTTGCTTTATAATAGCTTTATTTTACTTCACTATATTATAGCTTCTTTCTTTCTTTCTTCTTTCTTTCTTCTTTCTTTCCTTTCTTTCTTTCTTTCTTCTTTCTTTCTTTCT